>NW_027364262.1:0-272663 GCF_046119375.1 Phyllobates terribilis
TTGCTTTTTCCTGCTCCTCTTAGCATGATAAAGAAGATTCAAAGAGAGTGAGATGCCAGCTCCTTTCATTCAGTCAGTAGCTTCAATCATTTCTGGACGTTTTTCAATGGCAAAAATCAATGAATATTGTAAATGCACAAACAGTAATTTCTCCGCATTGCAAGGTGCAATTCTGAAATTTTTTGCTTTTTCCTGCTCCTCTTAGCATGATAAAGAAGATTCAAAGAGAGTGAGATGCCAGCTCCTTTCATTCAGTCAGTAGCTTCAAACATTTCTGGTATATGAATAACATGATGTTTTTCAATGGCAAAAATCAATGAATATTGTAAATGCACAAACAGTAATTTCTCCGCATTGCAAGGTGCAATTCTGAAATTTTTTGCTTTTTTCTGCTCCTCTTAGCATGATAAAGAAGATTCAAAGAGAGTGAGATGCCAGCTCCTTTCATTCAGTCAGTAGCTTCAATCATTTCTGGACGTTTTTCAATGGCAAAAATCAATGAATATTGTAAATGCACAAACTGTAATTTCTCCGCATTGCAAGGTGCAATTCTGAAATTTTTTGCTTTTTCCTGCTCCTCTTAGCATGATAAAGAAGATTCAAAGAGAGTGAGATGCCAGCTCCTTTCATTCAGTCAGTAGCTTCAATCATTTCTGGACGTTTTTCAATGGCAAAAATCAATGAATATTGTAAATGCACAAACAGTAATTTCTCCGCATTGCAAGGTGCAATTCTGAAATTTTTTGCTTTTTCCTGCTCCTCTTAGCATGATAAAGAAGATTCAAAGAGAGTGAGATGCCAGCTCCTTTCATTCAGTCAGTAGCTTCAATCATTTCTGGACGTTTTTCAATGGCAAAAATCAATGAATATTGTAAATGCACAAACAGTAATTTCTCCGCATTGCAAGGTGCAATTCTGAAATTTTTTGCTTTTTCCTGCTCCTCTTAGCATGATAAAGAAGATTCAAAGAGAGTGAGATGCCAGCTCCTTTCATTCAGTCAGTAGCTTCAATCATTTCTGGTATATGAATAACATGATGTTTTTCAATGGCAAAAATCAATGAATTTTGTAAATGCACAAACAGTAATTTCTCAGCATTGCAAGGTGCAATTCTGAAATTTTTTGCTTTTTCCTGCTCCTCTTAGCATGATAAAGAAGATTCAAAGAGAGTGAGATGCCAGCTCCTTTCATTGTCAGTAGCTTCCATCATTTCTGGACGTTTTTCAATGGCAAAAATCAATGAATATTGTAAATGCACAAACAGTAATTTCTCCGCATTGCAAGGTGCAATTCTGAAATTTTTTGCTTTTTCCTGCTCCTCTTAGCATTGTGAAGAAGATTCAAAGAGAGTGAGATACCAGCTCCTTTCATTCAGTCAGTAGCTTCAAACATTTCTGGTATATGAATAACATGATGTTTTTCAATGGCAAAAATCAATGAATATTGTAAATGCACAAACAGTAATTTCTCCGCATTGCAAGGTGCAATTCTGAAATTTTTTGCTTTTTCCTGCTCCTCTTAGCATGATAAAGAAGATTCAAAGAGAGTGAGATGCCAGCTCCTTTAGTTCAGTCAGTAGCTTCAATCATTTCTGGACGTTTTTCAATGGCAAAAATCAGTGAATATTGTAAATGCACAAACAGTAATTTCTCCGCATTGCAAGGTGCAATTCTGAAATTTTTTACTTTTTCCTGCTCCTCTTAGCATGATAAAGAAGATGCAAAGAGAGTGAGATGCCAGCTCCTTTCATTCAGTCAGTAGCTTCAATCATTTCTGGTATATGAATAACATGATGTTTTTCAATCGCAAAAATCAATGAATATTGTAAATGCACAAACAGTAATTTCTCCGCATTGCAAGGTGCAATTCTGAAATTTTTTGCTTTTTCCTGCTCCTCTTAGCATGATAAAGAAGATTCAAAGAGAGTGAGATGCCAGCTCCTTTCATTCAGTCAGTAGCTTCAATCATTTCTGGACGTTTTTCAATGGCAAAAATCAATGAATATTGTAAATGCACAAACAGTAATTTCTCCGCATTGCAAGGTGCAATTCTGAAATTTTTTGCTTTTTCCTGCTCCTCTTAGCATGATAAAGAAGATTCAAAGAGAGTGAGATGCCAGCTCCTTTCCTTCAGTCAGTAGCTTCAATCATTTCTGGCATATGAATAACATGATGTTTTTCAATGGCAAAAATCAATGAATTTTGTAAATGCACAAACAGTAATTTCTCCGCATTGCAAGGCGCAATTCTGAAATTTTTTGCTTTTTCCTGCTCCTCTTAGCATGATAAAGAAGATTCAAAGAGAGTGAGATGCCAGCTCCTTTCATTCAGTCAGTAGCTTCAATCATTTCTGAACATTTTTCAATGGCAAAAATCAATGAATATTGTAAATGCACAAACAGTAATTTCTCCGCATTGCAAGGTGCAATTCTGAAATTTTTTGCTTTTTCCTGCTCCTCTTAGCATGATAAAGAAGATTCAAAGAGAGTGAGATGACAGCTCCTTTCATTCAGTCAGTAGCTTCAATCATTTCTGGACGTTTTTCAATGGCAAAAATCAATGAATATTGTAAATGCACAAACAGTAATTTCTCCGCATTGCAAGGTGCAATTCTGAAATTTTTTGCTTTTTCCTGCTCCTCTCAGCATGATAAAGAAGATTCAAAGAGAGTGAGGTGCCAGCTCCTTTCATTCAGTCAGGAGCTTCAAACATTTCTGGTATATGAATAACATGTTTTTCAATGGCAAAAATCAATGAATATTGTAAATGCACAAACAGTAATTTCTCCGCATTGCAAGGTGCAATTCTGAAATTTTTTGCTTTTTCCTGCTCCTCTTAGCATGATAAAGAAGATTCAAAGAGAGTGAGATGCCAGCTCCTTTCATTCAGTCAGTAGCTTCAATCATTTCTGGACGTTTTTCAATGGCAAAAATCAATGAATATTGTAAATGCACAAACAGTAATTTCTCCGCATTGCAAGGTGCAATTCTGAAATTTTTTGCTTTTTCCTGCTCCTCTTAGCATGATAAAGAAGATTCAAAGAGAGTGAGATGCCAGCTCCTTTCATTCAGTCAGTAGCTTCAATCATTTCTGGACGTTTTTCAATGGCAAAAATCAATGAATATTGTAAATGCACAAACAGTAATTTCTCCGCATTGCAAGGTGCAATTCTGAAATTTTTTGCTTTTTCCTGCTCCTCTTAGCATGATAAAGAAGATTCAAAGAGAGTGAGATGCCAGCTCCTTTCCTTCAGTCAGTAGCTTCAATCATTTCTGGCATATGAATAACATGATGTTTTTCAATGGCAAAAATCAATGAATTTTGTAAATGCACAAACAGTAATTTCGTCGCATTGCAAGGCGCAATTCTGAAATTTTTTGCTTTTTCCTGCTCCTCTTAGCATGATAAAGAAGATTCAAAGAGAGTGAGATGCCAGCTCCTTTCATTCAGTCAGTAGCTTCAATCATTTCTGGACATTTTTCAATGGCAAAAATCAATGAATATTGTAAATGCACAAACAGTAATTTCTCCGCATTGCAAGGTGCAATTCTGAAATTTTTTGCTTTTTCCTGCTCCTCTTAGCATGATAAAGAAGATTCAAAGAGAGTGAGATGCCAGCTCCTTTAGTTCAGTCAGTAGCTTCAATCATTTCTGGACGTTTTTCAATGGCAAAAATCAGTGAATATTGTAAATGCACAAACAGTAATTTCTCCGCATTGCAAGGTGCAATTCTGAATTTTTTTACTTTTTCCTGCTCCTCTTAGCATGATAAAGAAGATTCAAAGAGAGTGAGATGCCAGCTCCTTTCATTCAGTCAGTAGCTTCAATCATTTCTGGTATATGAATAACATGATGTTTTTCAATCGCAAAAATCAATGAATATTGTAAATGCACAAACAGTAATTTCTCCGCATTGCAAGGTGCAATTCTGAAATTTTTTGCTTTTTCCTGCTCCTCTTAGCATGATAAAGAAGATTCAAAGAGAGTGAGATGCCAGCTCCTTTCATTCAGTCAGTAGCTTCAATCATTTCTGGACGTTTTTCAATGGCAAAAATCAATGAATATTGTAAATGCACAAACAGTAATTTCTCCGCATTGCAAGGTGCAATTCTGAAATTTTTTGCTTTTTCCTGCTCCTCTTAGCATGATAAAGAAGATTCAAAGAGAGTGAGATGCCAGCTCCTTTCATTCAGTCAGTAGCTTCAAACATTTCTGGTATATGAATAACATGATGTTTTTCAATGGCAAAAATCAATGAATATTGTAAATGCACAAACAGTAATTTCTCCGCATTGCAAGGTGCAATTCTGAAATTTTTTGCTTTTTTCTGCTCCTCTTAGCATGATAAAGAAGATTCAAAGAGAGTGAGATGCCAGCTCCTTTCATTCAGTCAGTAGCTTCAATCATTTCTGGACGTTTTTCAATGGCAAAAATCAATGAATATTGTAAATGCACAAACTGTAATTTCTCCGCATTGCAAGGTGCAATTCTGAAATTTTTTGCTTTTTCCTGCTCCTCTTAGCATGATAAAGAAGATTCAAAGAGAGTGAGATGCCAGCTCCTTTCATTCAGTCAGTAGCTTCAATCATTTCTGGACGTTTTTCAATGGCAAAAATCAATGAATATTGTAAATGCACAAACAGTAATTTCTCCGCATTGCAAGGTGCAATTCTGAAATTTTTTGCTTTTTCCTGCTCCTCTTAGCATGATAAAGAAGATTCAAAGAGAGTGAGATGCCAGCTCCTTTCATTCAGTCAGTAGCTTCAATCATTTCTGGACGTTTTTCAATGGCAAAAATCAATGAATATTGTAAATGCACAAACAGTAATTTCTCCGCATTGCAAGGTGCAATTCTGAAATTTTTTGCTTTTTCCTGCTCCTCTTAGCATGATAAAGAAGATTCAAAGAGAGTGAGATGCCAGCTCCTTTCATTCAGTCAGTAGCTTCAATCATTTCTGGTATATGAATAACATGATGTTTTTCAATGGCAAAAATCAATGAATTTTGTAAATGCACAAACAGTAATTTCTCAGCATTGCAAGGTGCAATTCTGAAATTTTTTGCTTTTTCCTGCTCCTCTTAGCATGATAAAGAAGATTCAAAGAGAGTGAGATGCCAGCTCCTTTCATTGTCAGTAGCTTCCATCATTTCTGGACGTTTTTCAATGGCAAAAATCAATGAATATTGTAAATGCACAAACAGTAATTTCTCCGCATTGCAAGGTGCAATTCTGAAATTTTTTGCTTTTTCCTGCTCCTCTTAGCATTGTGAAGAAGATTCAAAGAGAGTGAGATACCAGCTCCTTTCATTCAGTCAGTAGCTTCAAACATTTCTGGTATATGAATAACATGATGTTTTTCAATGGCAAAAATCAATGAATATTGTAAATGCACAAACAGTAATTTCTCCGCATTGCAAGGTGCAATTCTGAAATTTTTTGCTTTTTCCTGCTCCTCTTAGCATGATAAAGAAGATTCAAAGAGAGTGAGATGCCAGCTCCTTTAGTTCAGTCAGTAGCTTCAATCATTTCTGGACGTTTTTCAATGGCAAAAATCAGTGAATATTGTAAATGCACAAACAGTAATTTCTCCGCATTGCAAGGTGCAATTCTGAAATTTTTTACTTTTTCCTGCTCCTCTTAGCATGATAAAGAAGATTCAAAGAGAGTGAGATGCCAGCTCCTTTCATTCAGTCAGTAGCTTCAATCATTTCTGGTATATGAATAACATGATGTTTTTCAATCGCAAAAATCAATGAATATTGTAAATGCACAAACAGTAATTTCTCCGCATTGCAAGGTGCAATTCTGAAATTTTTTGCTTTTTCCTGCTCCTCTTAGCATGATAAAGAAGATTCAAAGAGAGTGAGATGCCAGCTCCTTTCATTCAGTCAGTAGCTTCAATCATTTCTGGACGTTTTTCAATGGCAAAAATCAATGAATATTGTAAATGCACAAACAGTAATTTCTCCGCATTGCAAGGTGCAATTCTGAAATTTTTTGCTTTTTCCTGCTCCTCTTAGCATGATAAAGAAGATTCAAAGAGAGTGAGATGCCAGCTCCTTTCCTTCAGTCAGTAGCTTCAATCATTTCTGGCATATGAATAACATGATGTTTTTCAATGGCAAAAATCAATGAATTTTGTAAATGCACAAACAGTAATTTCTCCGCATTGCAAGGCGCAATTCTGAAATTTTTTGCTTTTTCCTGCTCCTCTTAGCATGATAAAGAAGATTCAAAGAGAGTGAGATGCCAGCTCCTTTCATTCAGTCAGTAGCTTCAATCATTTCTGAACATTTTTCAATGGCAAAAATCAATGAATATTGTAAATGCACAAACAGTAATTTCTCCGCATTGCAAGGTGCAATTCTGAAATTTTTTGCTTTTTCCTGCTCCTCTTAGCATGATAAAGAAGATTCAAAGAGAGTGAGATGACAGCTCCTTTCATTCAGTCAGTAGCTTCAATCATTTCTGGACGTTTTTCAATGGCAAAAATCAATGAATATTGTAAATGCACAAACAGTAATTTCTCCGCATTGCAAGGTGCAATTCTGAAATTTTTTGCTTTTTCCTGCTCCTCTCAGCATGATAAAGAAGATTCAAAGAGAGTGAGGTGCCAGCTCCTTTCATTCAGTCAGGAGCTTCAAACATTTCTGGTATATGAATAACATGTTTTTCAATGGCAAAAATCAATGAATATTGTAAATGCACAAACAGTAATTTCTCCGCATTGCAAGGTGCAATTCTGAAATTTTTTGCTTTTTCCTGCTCCTCTTAGCATGATAAAGAAGATTCAAAGAGAGTGAGATGCCAGCTCCTTTCATTCAGTCAGTAGCTTCAATCATTTCTGGACGTTTTTCAATGGCAAAAATCAATGAATATTGTAAATGCACAAACAGTAATTTCTCCACATTGCAAGGTGCAATTCTGAAATTTTTTGCTTTTTCCTGCTCCTCTTAGCATGATAAAGAAGATTCAAAGAGAGTGAGATGCCAGCTCCTTTCATTCAGTCAGTAGCTTCAATCATTTCTGGACGTTTTTCAATGGCAAAAATCAATGAATATTGTAAATGCACAAACAGTAATTTCTCCGCATTGCAAGGTGCAATTCTGAAATTTTTTGCTTTTTCCTGCTCCTCTTAGCATGATAAAGAAGATTCAAAGAGAGTGAGATGCCAGCTCCTTTCCTTCAGTCAGTAGCTTCAATCATTTCTGGCATATGAATAACATGATGTTTTTCAATGGCAAAAATCAATGAATTTTGTAAATGCACAAACAGTAATTTCTCCGCATTGCAAGGCGCAATTCTGAAATTTTTTGCTTTTTCCTGCTCCTCTTAGCATGATAAAGAAGATTCAAAGAGAGTGAGATGCCAGCTCCTTTCATTCAGTCAGTAGCTTCAATCATTTCTGGACATTTTTCAATGGCAAAAATCAATGAATATTGTAAATGCACAAACAGTAATTTCTCCGCATTGCAAGGTGCAATTCTGAAATTTTTTGCTTTTTCCTGCTCCTCTTAGCATGATAAAGAAGATTCAAAGAGAGTGAGATGACAGCTCCTTTCATTCAGTCAGTAGCTTCAATCATTTCTGGACGTTTTTCAATGGCAAAAATCAATGAATATTGTAAATGCACAAACAGTAATTTCTCCGCATTGCAAGGTGCAATTCTGAAATTTTTTGCTTTTTCCTGCTCCTCTTAGCATGATAAAGAAGATTCAAAGAGAGTGAGGTGCCAGCTCCTTTCATTCAGTCAGGAGCTTCAAACATTTCTGGTATATGAATAACATGTTTTTCAATGGCAAAAATCAATGAATATTGTAAATGCACAAACAGTAATTTCTCCGCATTGCAAGGTGCAATTCTGAAATTTTTTGCTTTTTCCTGCTCCTCTTAGCATGATAAAGAAGATTCAAAGAGAATGAGATGCCAGCTCCTTTCATTCAGTCAGTAGCTTCAATCATTTCTGGATGTTTTTCAATGGCAAAAATCAATGAATATTGTAAATGCACAAACAGTAATTTCTCCGCATTGCAAGGTGCAATTCTGAAATTTTTTGCTTTTTCCTGCTCCTCTTAGCATGATAAAGAAGATTCAAAGAGAGTGAGATGCCAGCTCCTTTCATTCAGTCAGTAGCTTCAATCATTTCTGGACGTTTTTCAATGGCAAAAATCAATGAATATTGTAAATGCACAAACAGTAATTTCTCTGCATTGCAATGTGCAATTCTGAAATTTTTTGCTTTTTCCTGCTCCTCTTAGCATGATAAAGAAGATTCAAAGAGAGTGAGATGCCAGCTCCTTTCATTCAGTCAGTAGCTTCAAACATTTCTGGTATATGAATAACATGATGTTTTTCAATGGCAAAAATCAATGAATATTGTAAATGCACAAACAGTAATTTCTCCGCATTGCAAGGTGCAATTCTGAAATTTTTTGATTTTTTCTGCTCCTCTTAGCATGATAAAGAAGATTCAAAG
Source organism: Phyllobates terribilis (assembly GCF_046119375.1). Taxonomy (NCBI): domain Eukaryota; kingdom Metazoa; phylum Chordata; class Amphibia; order Anura; family Dendrobatidae; genus Phyllobates; species Phyllobates terribilis. The sequence goes on from NW_027364262.1 coordinate 8,477, forward strand.
AGAGTGAGATGCCAGCTCCTTTCGTTCAGTCAGTAGCTTCAATCATTTCTGGACGTTTTTCAATGGCAAAAATCATTGAATATTATAAATGCACAAACAGTAATTTCTCCGCATTGCAAGGTGCAATTCTGAAATTTTTTACTTTTTCCTGCTCCTCTTAGCATGATAAAGAAGATTCAAAGAGAGTGAGATGCCAGCTCCTTTCATTCAGTCAGTAGCTTCAATCATTTCTGGTATATGAATAACATGATGTTTTTCAATGGCAAAAATCAATGAATATTGTAAATGCACAAACAGTAATTTCTCCGCATTGCAAGGTGCAATTCTGAAATTTTTTGCTTTTTCCTGCTCCTCTTAGCATGATAAAGAAGATTCAAAGAGAGTGAGATGCCAGCTCCTTTCATTCAGTCAGTAGCTTCAATCATTTCTGGACGTTTTTCAATGGCAAAAATCAATGAATATTGTAAATGCACAAACAGTAATTTCTCCGCATTGCAAGGTGCAATTCTGAAATTTTTTGCTTTTTCCTGCTCCTCTTAGCATGATAAAGAAGATTCAAAGAGAGTGAGATGCCAGCTCCTTTCATTCAGTCAGTAGCTTTAATCATTTCTGGACGTTTTTCAATGGCAAAAATCATTGAATATTGTAAATGCACAATCAGTAATTTCTCCGCATTGCAAGGTGCAATTCTGAAATTTTTTACTTTTTCCTGCTCCTCTTAGCATGATAAAGAAGATTCAAAGAGAGTGAGATGCCAGCTCCTTTCATTCAGTCAGTAGCTTCAATCATTTCTGGTATATGAATAACATGATGTTTTTCAATCGCAAAAATCAATGAATATTGTAAATGCACAAACAGTAATTTCTCCGCATTGCAAGGTGCAATTCTGAAATTTTTTGCTTTTTCCTGCTCCTCTTAGCATGATAAAGAAGATTCAAAGAGAGTGAGATGCCAGCTCCTTTCATTCAGTCAGTAGCTTCAATCATTTCTGGATGTTTTTCAATGGCAAAAACCAATGAATATTGTAAATGCACAAACAGTAATTTCTCCGCATTGCAAGGTGCAATTCTGAAATTTTTTGCTTTTTCCTGCTCCTCTTAGCATGATAAAGAAGATTCAAAGAGAGTGAGATGCCAGATCCTTTCCTTCAGTCAGTAGCTTCAATCATTTCTGGTATATGAATAACATGATGTTTTTCAATGGCAAAAATCAATGAATTTTGTAAATGCACAAACAGTAATTTCTCCGCATTGCAAGGCGCAATTCTGAAATTTTTTGCTTTTTCCTGCTCCTCTTAGCATGATAAAGAAGATTCGAAGAGAGTGAGATGCCAGCTCCTTTCATTCAGTCAGTAGCTTCAATCATTTCTGGACATTTTTCAATGGCAAAAATCAATGAATATTGTAAATGCACAAACAGTAATTTCTCCGCATTGCAAGGTGCAATTCTGAAATTTTTTGCTTTTTCCTGCTCCTCTTAGCATGATAAAGAAGATTCAAAGAGAGTGAGATGCCAGCTCCTTTCATTCAGTCAGTAGCTTCAATCATTTCTGGACGTTTTTCAATGGCAAAAATCAATGAATATTGTAAATGCACAAACAGTAATTTCTCCGCATTGCAAGGTGCAATTCTGAAATTTTTTGCTTTTTCCTGCTCCTCTTAGCATGATAAAGAAGATTCAAAGAGAGTGAGATGCCAGCTCCTTTCATTCAGTCAGTAGCTTCAATCATTTCTGGACGTTTTTCAATGGCAAAAATCAATGAATATTGTAAATGCACAAACAGTAATTTCTCCGCATTGCAAGGTGCAATTCTGAAATTTTTTGCTTTTTCCTGCTCCTCTTAGCATGATAAAGAAGATTCAAAGAGAGTGAGATGCCAGATCCTTTCCTTCAGTCAGTAGCTTCAATCATTTCTGGTATATGAATAACATGATGTTTTTCAATGGCAAAAATCAATGAATTTTGTAAATGCACAAACAGTAATTTCTCCGCATTGCAAGGCGCAATTCTGAAATTTTTTGCTTTTTCCTGCTCCTCTTAGCATGATAAAGAAGATTCAAAGAGAGTGAGATGCCAGCTCCTTTCATTCAGTCAGTAGCTTCAATCATTTCTGGACATTTTTCAATGGCAAAAATCAATGAATATTGTAAATGCACAAACAGTAATTTCTCCGCATTGCAAGGTGCAATTCTGAAATTTTTTGCTTTTTCCTGCTCCTCTTAGCATGATAAAGAAGATTCAAAGAGAGTGAGATGCCAGCTCCTTTCATTCAGTCAGTAGCTTCAATCATTTCTGGACGTTTTTCAATGGCAAAAATCAATGAATATTGTAAATGCACAAACAGTAATTTCTCCGCATTGCAAGGTGCAATTCTGAAATTTTTTGCTTTTTCCTGCTCCTCTTAGCATGATAAAGAAGATTCAAAGAGAGTGAGATGCCAGCTCCTTTCATTCAGTCAGTAGCTTCAATCATTTCTGGACGTTTTTCAATGGCAAAAATCAATGAATATTGTAAATGCACAAACAGTAATTTCTCCGCATTGCAATGTGCAATTCTGAAATTTTTTGCTTTTTCCTGCTCCTCTTAGCATGATAAAGAAGATTCAAAGAGAGTGAGATGCCAGCTCCTTTCATTCAGTCAGTAGCTTCAAACATTTCTGGTACATGAATAACATGATGTTTTTCAATGGCAAAAATCAATGAATATTGTAAATGCACAAACAGTAATTTCTCCGCATTGCAAGGTGCAATTCTGAAATTTTTTGCTTTTTCCTGCTCCTCTTAGCATGATAAAGAAGATTCAAAGAGAGTGAGATGCCAGCTCCTTTCGTTCAGTCAGTAGCTTCAATCATTTCTGGACGTTTTTCAATGGCAAAAATCATTGAATATTATAAATGCACAAACAGTAATTTCTCCGCATTGCAAGGTGCAATTCTGAAATTTTTTACTTTTTCCTGCTCCTCTTAGCATGATAAAGAAGATTCAAAGAGAGTGAGATGCCAGCTCCTTTCATTCAGTCAGTAGCTTCAATCATTTCTGGTATATGAATAACATGATGTTTTTCAATGGCAAAAATCAATGAATATTGTAAATGCACAAACAGTAATTTCTCCGCATTGCAAGGTGCAATTCTGAAATTTTTTGCTTTTTCCTGCTCCTCTTAGCATGATAAAGAAGATTCAAAGAGAGTGAGATGCCAGCTCCTTTCATTCAGTCAGTAGCTTCAATCATTTCTGGACGTTTTTCAATGGCAAAAATCAATGAATATTGTAAATGCACAAACAGTAATTTCTCCGCATTGCAAGGTGCAATTCTGAAATTTTTTGCTTTTTCCTGCTCCTCTTAGCATGATAAACAAGATTCAAAGAGAGTGAGATGCCAGCTCCTTTCATTCAGTCAGTAGCTTCAATCATTTCTGGACGTTTTTCAATGGCAAAAATCATTGAATATTGTAAATGCACAAACAGTAATTTCTCCGCATTGCAAGGTGCAATTCTGAAATTTTTAACTTTTTCCTGCTCCTCTTAGCATGATAAAGAAGATTCAAAGAGAGTGAGATGCCAGCTCCTTTCATTCAGTCAGTAGCTTCAATCATTTCTGGTATATGAATAACATGATGTTTTTCAATCGCAAAAATCAATGAATATTGTAAATGCACAAACAGTAATTTCTCCGCATTGCAAGGTGCAATTCTGAAATTTTTTGCTTTTTCCTGCTCCTCTTAGCATGATAAAGAAGATTCAAAGAGAGTGAGATGCCAGCTCCTTTCATTCAGTCAGTAGCTTCAATCATTTCTGGACGTTTTTCAATGGCAAAAATCAATGAATATTGTAAATGCACAAACAGTAATTTCTCCGCATTGCAAGGTGCAATTCTGAAATTTTTTGCTTTTTCCTGCTCCTCTAAGCATGATAAAGAAGATTCAAAGAGAGTGAGATGCCAGATCCTTTCCTTCAGTCAGTAGCTTCAATCATTTCTGGTATATGAATAACATGATGTTTTTCAATGGCAAAAATCAATGAATTTTGTAAATGCACAAACAGTAATTTCTCCGCATTGCAAGGCGCAATTCTGAAATTTTTTGCTTTTTCCTGCTCCTCTTAGCATGATAAAGAAGATTCAAAGAGAGTGAGATGCCAGCTCCTTTCATTCAGTCAGTAGCTTCAATCATTTCTGGACATTTTTCAATGGCAAAAATCAATGAATATTGTAAATGCACAAACAGTAATTTCTCCGCATTGCAAGGTGCAATTCTGAAATTTTTTGCTTTTTCCTGCTCCTCTTAGCATGATAAAGAAGATTCAAAGAGAGTGAGATGCCAGCTCCTTTCATTCAGTCAGTAGCTTCAATCATTTCTGGACGTTTTTCAATGGCAAAAATCAATGAATATTGTAAATGCACAAACAGTAATTTCTCCGCATTGCAAGGTGCAATTCTGAAATTTTTTGCTTTTTCCTGCTCCTCTTAGCATGATAAAGAAGATTCAAAGAGAGTGAGATGCCAGCTCCTTTCATTCAGTCAGTACCTTCAATCATTTCTGGACGTTTTTCAATGGCAAAAATCAATGAATATTGTAAATGCACAAACAGTAATTTCTCCGCATTGCAAGGTGCAATTCTGAAATTTTTTGCTTTTTCCTGCTCCTCTTAGCATGATAAAGAAGATTCAAAGAGAGTGAGATGCCAGCTCCTTTCATTCAGTCAGTAGCTTCAATCATTTCTGGACGTTTTTCAATGGCAAAAATCAATGAATATTGTAAATGCACAAACTGTAATTTCTCCGCATTGCAAGGTGCAATTCTGAAATTTTTTGCTTTTTCCTGCTCCTCTTAGCATGATAAAGAAGATTCAAAGAGAGTGAGATGCCAGCTCCTTTCATTCAGTCAGTAGCTTCAATCATTTCTGGTATATGAATAACATGATGTTTTTCAATAGCAAAAATCAATGAATATTGTAAATGCACAAACAGTAATTTCTCCGCATTGCAAGGTGCAATTCTGAAATTTTTTGCTTTTTCCTGCTCCTCTTAGCATGATAAAGAAGATTCAAAGAGAGTGAGATGCCAGCTCCTTTCATTCAGTCAGTAGCTTCAATCATTTCGGGGCGTTTTTCAATGGCAAAAATCAATGAATATTCTAAATGCACAAACAGTAATTTCTCCGCATTGCAAGGTGCAATTCTGAAATTTTTTACTTTTTCCTGCTCCTCTTAGCATGATAAAGAAGATTCAAAGAGAGTGAGATGCCAGCTCCTTTCATTCAGTCAGTAGCTTCAATCATTTCTGGTATATGAATAACATGATGTTTTTCAATCGCAAAAATCAATGAATATTGTAAATGCACAAACAGTAATTTCTCCGCATTGCAAGGTGCAATTCTGAAATTTTTTGCTTTTTCCTGCTCCTCTTAGCATGATAAAGAAGATTCAAAGAGAGTGAGATGCCAGCTCCTTTCATTCAGTCAGTAGCTTCAATCATTTCTGGACGTTTTTCAATGGCAAAAATCAATGAATATTGTAAATGCACAAACAGTAATTTCTCCGCATTGCAAGGTGCAATTCTGAAATTCTTTGCTTTTTCCTGCTCCTCTAAGCATGATAAAGAAGATTCAAAGAGAGTGAGATGCCAGATCCTTTCCTTCAGTCAGTAGCTTCAATCATTTCTGGTATATGAATAACATGATGTTTTTCAATGGCAAAAATCAATGAATTTTGTAAATGCACAAACAGTAATTTCTCCGCATTGCAAGGCGCAATTCTGAAATTTTTTACTTTTTCCTGCTCCTCTTAGCATGATAAAGAAGATTCAAAGAGAGTGAGATGCCAGCTCCTTTCATTCAGTCAGTAGCTTCAATCATTTCTGGTATATGAATAACATGATGTTTTTCAATGGCAAAAATCAATGAATATTGTAAATGCACAAACAGTAATTTCTCCGCATTGCAAGGTGCAATTCTGAAATTTTTTGCTTTTTCCTGCTCCTCTTAGCATGATAAAGAAGATTCAAAGTGAATGAGATGCCAGCTCCTTTCATTCAGTCAGTAGCTTCAATCATTTCTGGACGTTTTTCAATGGCAAAAATCAATGAATATTGTAAATGCACAAACAGTAATTTCTCCGCAATGCAAGGTGCAATTCTGAAATTTTTTGCTTTTTCCTGCTCCTCTTAGCATGATAAAGAAGATTCAAAGAGAGTGAGATGCCAGCTCCTTTCATTCAGTCAGTAGCTTTAATCATTTCTGGACGTTTTTCAATGGCAAAAATCATTGAATATTGTAAATGCACAATCAGTAATTTCTCCGCATTGCAAGGTGCAATTCTGAAATTTTTTACTTTTTCCTGCTCCTCTTAGCATGATAAAGAAGATTCAAAGAGAGTGAGATGCCAGCTCCTTTCATTCAGTCAGTAGCTTCAATCATTTCTGGTATATGAATAACATGATGTTTTTCAATCGCAAAAATCAATGAATATTGTAAATGCACAAACAGTAATTTCTCCGCATTGCAAGGTGCAATTCTGAAATTTTTTGCTTTTTCCTGCTCCTCTTAGCATGATAAAGAAGATTCAAAGAGAGTGAGATGCCAGCTCCTTTCATTCAGTCAGTAGCTTCAATCATTTCTGGACGTTTTTCAATGGCAAAAACCAATGAATATTGTAAATGCACAAACAGTAATTTCTCCGCATTGCAAGGTGCAATTCTGAAACTTTTTGCTTTTTCCTGCTCCTCTTAGCATGATAAAGAAGATTCAAAGAGAGTGAGATGCCAGATCCTTTCCTTCAGTCAGTAGCTTCAATCATTTCTGGTATATGAATAACATGATGTTTTTCAATGGCAAAAATCAATGAATTTTGTAAATGCACAAACAGTAATTTCTCCGCATTGCAAGGCGCAATTCTGAAATTTTTTGCTTTTTCCTGCTCCTCTTAGCATGATAAAGAAGATTCAAAGAGAGTGAGATGCCAGCTCCTTTCATTCAGTCAGTAGCTTCAATCATTTCTGGACATTTTTCAATGGCAAAAATCAATGAATATTGTAAATGCACAAACAGTCATTTCTCCGCATTGCAAGGTGCAATTCTGAAATTTTTTGCTTTTTCCTGCTCCTCTTAGCATGATAAAGAAGATTCAAAGAGAGTGAGATGCCAGCTCCTTTCATTCAGTCAGTAGCTTCAATCATTTCTGGACGTTTTTCAATGGCAAAAATCAATGAATATTGTAAATGCACAAACAGTAATTTCTCCGCATTGCAAGGTGCAATTCTGAAATTTTTTGCTTTTTCCTGCTCCTCTTAGCATGATAAAGAAGATTCAAAGAGAGTGAGATGCCAGCTCCTTTCATTCAGTCAGTAGCTTCAATCATTTCTGAACGTTTTTCAATGGCAAAAATCAATGAATATTGTAAATGCACAAACAGTAATTTCTCCGCATTGCAAGGTGCAATTCTGAAATTTTTTGCTTTTTCCTGCTCCTCTTAGCATGATAAAGAAGATTCAAAGAGAGTGAGATGCCAGATCCTTTCCTTCAGTCAGTAGCTTCAATCATTTCTGGTATATGAATAACATGATGTTTTTCAATGGCAAAAATCAATGAATTTTGTAAATGCACAAACAGTAATTTCTCCGCATTGCAAGGCGCAATTCTGAAATTTTTTGCTTTTTCCTGCTCCTCTTAGCATGATAAAGAAGATTCAAAGAGAGTGAGATGCCAGCTCCTTTCATTCAGTCAGTAGCTTCAATCATTTCTGGACATTTTTCAATGGCAAAAATCAATGAATATTGTAAATGCACAAACAGTAATTTCTCCGTATTGCAAGGTGCAATTCTGAAATTTTTTGCTTTTTCCTGCTCCTCTTAGCATGATAAAGAAGATTCAAAGAGAGTGAGATGCCAGCTCCTTTCATTCAGTCAGTAGCTTCAATCATTTCTGGACGTTTTTCAATGGCAAAAATCAATGAATATTGTAAATGCACAAACAGTAATTTCTCCGCATTGCAAGGTGCAATTCTGAAATTTTTTGCTTTTTCCTGCTCCTCTTAGCATGATAAAGAAGATTCAAAGAGAGTGAGATGCCAGCTCCTTTCATTCAGTCAGTAGCTTCAATCATTTCTGGACGTTTTTCAATGGCAAAAATCAATGAATATTGTAAATGCACAAACAGTAATTTCTCCGCATTGCAATGTGCAATTCTGAAATTTTTTGCTTTTTCCTGCTCCTCTTAGCATGATAAAGAAGATTCAAAGAGAGTGAGATGCCAGCTCCTTTCATTCAGTCAGTAGCTTCAAACATTTCTGGTACATGAATAACATGATGTTTTTCAATGGCAAAAATCAATGAATATTGTAAATGCACAAACAGTAATTTCTCCGCATTGCAAGGTGCAATTCTGAAATTTTTTGCTTTTTCCTGCTCCTCTTAGCATGATAAAGAAGATTCAAAGAGAGTGAGATGCCAGCTCCTTTCGTTCAGTCAGTAGCTTCAATCATTTCTGGACGTTTTTCAATGGCAAAAATCATTGAATATTATAAATGCACAAACAGTAATTTCTCCGCATTGCAAGGTGCAATTCTGAAATTTTTTACTTTTTCCTGCTCCTCTTAGCATGATAAAGAAGATTCAAAGAGAGTGAGATGCCAGCTCCTTTCATTCAGTCAGTAGCTTCAATCATTTCTGGTATATGAATAACATGATGTTTTTCAATGGCAAAAATCAATGAATATTGTAAATGCACAAACAGTAATTTCTCCGCATTGCAAGGTGCAATTCTGAAATTTTTTGCTTTTTCCTGCTCCTCTTAGCATGATAAAGAAGATTCAAAGAGAGTGAGATGCCAGCTCCTTTCATTCAGTCAGTAGCTTCAATCATTTCTGGACGTTTTTCAATGGCAAAAATCAATGAATATTGTAAATGCACAAACAGTAATTTCTCCGCATTGCAAGGTGCAATTCTGAAATTTTTTGCTTTTTCCTGCTCCTCTTAGCATGATAAACAAGATTCAAAGAGAGTGAGATGCCAGCTCCTTTCATTCAGTCAGTAGCTTCAATCATTTCTGGACGTTTTTCAATGGCAAAAATCATTGAATATTGTAAATGCACAAACAGTAATTTCTCCGCATTGCAAGGTGCAATTCTGAAATTTTTTACTTTTTCCTGCTCCTCTTAGCATGATAAAGAAGATTCAAAGAGAGTGAGATGCCAGCTCCTTTCATTCAGTCAGTAGCTTCAATCATTTCTGGTATATGAATAACATGATGTTTTTCAATGGCAAAAATCAATGAATTTTGTAAATGCACAAACAGTAATTTCTCCGCATTGCAAGGCGCAATTCTGAAATTTTTTGCTTTTTCCTGCTCCTCTTAGCATGATAAAGAAGATTCAAAGAGAGTGAGATGCCAGCTCCTTTCATTCAGTCAGTAGCTTCAATCATTTCTGGACATTTTTCAATGGCAAAAATCAATGAATATTGTAAATGCACAAACAGTAATTTCTCCGTATTGCAAGGTGCAATTCTGAAATTTTTTGCTTTTTCCTGCTCCTCTTAGCATGATAAAGAAGATTCAAAGAGAGTGAGATGCCAGCTCCTTTCATTCAGTCAGTAGCTTCAATCATTTCTGGACGTTTTTCAATGGCAAAAATCAATGAATATTGTAAATGCACAAACAGTAATTTCTCCGCATTGCAAGGTGCAATTCTGAAATTTTTTGCTTTTTCCTGCTCCTCTTAGCATGATAAAGAAGATTCAAAGAGAGTGAGATGCCAGCTCCTTTCATTCAGTCAGTAGCTTCAATCATTTCTGGACGTTTTTCAATGGCAAAAATCAATGAATATTGTAAATGCACAAACAGTAATTTCTCCGCATTGCAATGTGCAATTCTGAAATTTTTTGCTTTTTCCTGCTCCTCTTAGCATGATAAAGAAGATTCAAAGAGAGTGAGATGCCAGCTCCTTTCATTCAGTCAGTAGCTTCAAACATTTCTGGTACATGAATAACATGATGTTTTTCAATGGCAAAAATCAATGAATATTGTAAATGCACAAACAGTAATTTCTCCGCATTGCAAGGTGCAATTCTGAAATTTTTTGCTTTTTCCTGCTCCTCTTAGCATGATAAAGAAGATTCAAAGAGAGTGAGATGCCAGCTCCTTTCGTTCAGTCAGTAGCTTCAATCATTTCTGGACGTTTTTCAATGGCAAAAATCATTGAATATTATAAATGCACAAACAGTAATTTCTCCGCATTGCAAGGTGCAATTCTGAAATTTTTTACTTTTTCCTGCTCCTCTTAGCATGATAAAGAAGATTCAAAGAGAGTGAGATGCCAGCTCCTTTCATTCAGTCAGTAGCTTCAATCATTTCTGGTATATGAATAACATGATGTTTTTCAATGGCAAAAATCAATGAATATTGTAAATGCACAAACAGTAATTTCTCCGCATTGCAAGGTGCAATTCTGAAATTGTTTGCTTTTTCCTGCTCCTCTTAGCATGATAAAGAAGATTCAAAGAGAGTGAGATGCCAGCTCCTTTCATTCAGTCAGTAGCTTCAATCATTTCTGGACGTTTTTCAATGGCAAAAATCAATGAATATTGTAAATGCACAAACAGTAATTTCTCCGCATTGCAAGGTGCAATTCTGAAATTTTTTGCTTTTTCCTGCTCCTCTTAGCATGATAAACAAGATTCAAAGAGAGTGAGATGCCAGCTCCTTTCATTCAGTCAGTAGCTTCAATCATTTCTGGACGTTTTTCAATGGCAAAAATCATTGAATATTGTAAATGCACAAACAGTAATTTCTCCGCATTGCAAGGTGCAATTCTGAAATTTTTTACTTTTTCCTGCTCCTCTTAGCATGATAAAGAAGATTCAAAGAGAGTGAGATGCCAGCTCCTTTCATTCAGTCAGTAGCTTCAATCATTTCTGGTATATGAATAACATGATGTTTTTCAATCGCAAAAATCAATGAATATTGTAAATGCACAAACAGTAATTTCTCCGCATTGCAAGGTGCAATTCTGAAATTTTTTGCTTTTTCCTGCTCCTCTTAGCATGATAAAGAAGATTCAAAGAGAGTGGGATGCCAGCTCCTTTCATTCAGTCAGTAGCTTCAATCATTTCTGGACGTTTTTCAATGGCAAAAATCAATGAATATTGTAAATGCACAAACAGTAATTTCTCCGCATTGCAAGGTGCAATTCTGAAATTTTTTGCTTTTTCCTGCTCCTCTAAGCATGATAAAGAAGATTCAAAGAGAGTGAGATGCCAGATCCTTTCCTTCAGTCAGTAGCTTCAATCATTTCTGGTATATGAATAACATGATGTTTTTCAATGGCAAAAATCAATGAATTTTGTAAATGCACAAACAGTAATTTCTCCGCATTGCAAGGCGCAATTCTGAAATTTTTTGCTTTTTCCTGCTCCTCTTAGCATGATAAAGAAGATTCAAAGAGAGTGAGATGCCAGCTCCTTTCATTCAGTCAGTAGCTTCAATCATTTCTGGACATTTTTCAATGGCAAAAATCAATGAATATTGTAAATGCACAAACAGTAATTTCTCCGCATTGCAAGGTGCAATTCTGAAATTTTTTGCTTTTTCCTGCTCCTCTTAGCATGATAAAGAAGATTCAAAGAAAGTGAGATGCCAGCTCCTTTCATTCAGTCAGTAGCTTCAAACATTTCTGGTACATGAATAACATGATGTTTTTCAATGGCAAAAATCAATGAATATTGTAAATGCACAAACAGTAATTTCTCCGCATTGCAAGGTGCAATTCTGAAATTTTTTGCTTTTTCCTGCTCCTCTTAGCATGATAAAGAAGATTCAAAGAGAGTGAGATGCCAGCTCCTTTCGTTCAGTCAGTAGCTTCAATCATTTCTGGACGTTTTTCAATGGCAAAAATCATTGAATATTATAAATGCACAAACAGTAATTTCTCCGATTGCAAGGTGCAATTCTGAAATTTTTTACTTTTTCCTGCTCCTCTTAGCATGATAAAGAAGATTCAAAGAGAGTGAGATGCCAGCTCCTTTCATTCAGTCAGTAGCTTCAATCATTTCTGGTATATGAATAACATGATGTTTTTCAATGGCAAAAATCAATGAATATTGTAAATGCACAAACAGTAATTTCTCCGCATTGCAAGGTGCAATTCTGAAATTTTTTGCTTTTTCCTGCTCCTCTTAGCATGATAAAGAAGATTCAAAGAGAGTGAGATGCCAGCTCCTTTCATTCAGTCAGTAGCTTCAATCATTTCTGGACGTTTTTCAATGGCAAAAATCAATGAATATTGTAAATGCACAAACAGTAATTTCTCCGCATTGCAAGGTGCAATTCTGAAATTTTTTGCTTTTTCCTGCTCCTCTTAGCATGATAAACAAGATTCAAAGAGAGTGAGATGCCAGCTCCTTTCATTCAGTCAGTACCTTCAATCATTTCTGGACGTTTTTCAATGGCAAAAATCATTGAATATTGTAAATGCACAAACAGTAATTTCTCCGCATTGCAAGGTGCAATTCTGAAATTTTTTACTTTTTCCTGCTCCTCTTAGCATGATAAAGAAGATTCAAAGAGAGTGAGATGCCAGCTCCTTTCATTCAGTCAGTAGCTTCAATCATTTCTGGTATATGAATAACATGATGTTTTTCAATCGCAAAAATCAATGAATATTGTAAATGCACAAACAGTAATTTCTCCGCATTGCAAGGTGCAATTCTGAAATTTTTTGCTTTTTCCTGCTCCTCTTAGCATGATAAAGAAGATTCAAAGAGAGTGGGATGCCAGCTCCTTTCATTCAGTCAGTAGCTTCAATCATTTCTGGACGTTTTTCAATGGCAAAAATCAATGAATATTGTAAATGCACAAACAGTAATTTCTCCGCATTGCAAGGTGCAATTCTGAAATTTTTTGCTTTTTCCTGCTCCTCTAAGCATGATAAAGAAGATTCAAAGAGAGTGAGATGCCAGATCCTTTCCTTCAGTCAGTAGCTTCAATCATTTCTGGTATATGAATAACATGATGTTTTTCAATGGCAAAAATCAATGAATTTTGTAAATGCACAAACAGTAATTTCTCCGCATTGCAAGGTGCAATTCTGAAATTTTTTGCTTTTTCCTGCTCCTCTTAGCATGATAAAGAAGATTCAAAGAGAGTGAGATGCCAGCTCCTTTCATTCAGTCAGTAGCTACAATCATTTCTGGACGTTTTTCAATGGCAAAAATCAATGAATATTGTAAATGCACAAACAGTAATTTGTCCGCATTGCAAGGTGCAATTCTGAAATTTTTTGCTTTTTCCTGCTCCTCTTAGCATGATAAAGAAGATTCAAAGAGAGTGAGATGCCAGCTCCTTTCATTCAGTCAGTACCTTCAATTATTTCTGGACCTTTTTCAATGGCAAAAATCAATGAATATTGTAAATGCACAAACAGTAATTTCTCCGCATTGCAAGGTGCAATTTTGAAATTTTTTGCTTTTTCCTGCTCCTCTTAGCATGATAAAGAAGATTCAAAGAGAGTGAGATGCCAGCTCCTTTCATTCAGTCAGTAGCTTCAATCATTTCTGGACGTTTTTCAATGGCAAAAATCAATGAATATTGTAAATGCACAAACTGTAATTTCTCCGCATTGCAAGGTGCAATTCTGAAATTTTTTGCTTTTTCCTGCTCCTCTTAGCATGATAAAGAAGATTCAAAGAGAGTGAGATGCCAGCTCCTTTCATTCAGTCAGTAGCTTCAATCATTTCTGGTATATGAATAACATGATGTTTTTCAATAGCAAAAATCAATGAATATTGTAAATGCACAAACAGTAATTTCTCCGCATTGCAAGGTGCAATTCTGAAATTTTTTGCTTTTTCCTGCTCCTCTTAGCATGATAAAGAAGATTCAAAGAGAGTGAGATGCCAGCTCCTTTCATTCAGTCAGTAGCTTCAATCATTTCTGGACGTTTTTCAATGGCAAAAATCAATGAATATTGTAAATGCACAAACAGTAATTTCTCCGCATTGCAAGGTGCAATTCTGAAATTTTTTACTTTTTCCTGCTCCTCTTAGCATGATAAAGAAGATTCAAAGAGAGTGAGATGCCAGCTCCTTTCATTCAGTCAGTAGCTTCAATCATTTCTGGTATATGAATAACATGATGTTTTTCAATCGCAAAAATCAATGAATATTGTAAATGCACAAACAGTAATTTCTCCGCATTGCAAGGTGCAATTCTGAAATTTTTTGCTTTTTCCTGCTCCTCTTAGCATGATAAAGAAGATTCAAAGAGAGTGAGATGCCAGCTCCTTTCATTCAGTCAGTAGCTTCAATCATTTCTGGACGTTTTTCAATGGCAAAAATCAATGAATATTGTAAATGCACAAACAGTAATTTCTTCGCATTGCAAGGTGCAATTCTGAATTTTTTTGCTTTTTCCTGCTCCTCTAAGCATGATAAAGAAGATTCAAAGAGAGTGAGATGCCATATCCTTTCCTTCAGTCAGTAGCTTCAATCATTTCTGGTATATGAATAACATGATGTTTTTCAATGGCAAAAATCAATGAATTTTGTAAATGCACAAACAGTAATTTCTCCGCATTGCAAGGCGCAATTCTGAAATTTTTTGCTTTTTCCTGCTCCTCTTAGCATGATAAAGAAGATTCAAAGAGAGTGAGATGCCAGCTCCTTTCATTCAGTCAGTAGCTTCAATCATTTCTGGACATTTTTCAATGGCAAAAATCAATGAATATTGTAAATGCACAAACAGTAATTTCTCCGCATTGCAAGGTGCAATTCTGAAATTTTTTGCTTTTTCCTGCTCCTCTTAGCATGATAAAGAAGATTCAAAGAGAGTGAGATGCCAGCTCCTTTCATTCAGTCAGTAGCTTCAATCATTTCTGGACGTTTTTCAATGGCAAAAATCAATGAATATTGTAAATGCACAAACAGTAATTTCTCCGCATTGCAAGGTGCAATTCTGAAATTTTTTGCTTTTTCCTGCTCCTCTTAGCATGATAAAGAAGATTCAAAGAGAGCGAGATGCCAGCTCCTTTCATTCAGTCAGTACCTTCAATCATTTCTGGACGTTTTTCAATGGCAAAAATCAATGAATATTGTAAATGCACAAACAGTAATTTCTCCGCATTGCAAGGTGCAATTCTGAAATTTTTTGCTTTTTCCTGCTCCTCTTAGCATGATAAAGAAGATTCAAAGAGAGTGAGATGCCAGCTCCTTTCATTCAGTCAGTAGCTTCAATCATTTCTGGACGTTTTTCAATGGCAAAAATCAATGAATATTGTAAATGCACAAACTGTAATTTCTCCGCATTGCAAGGTGCAATTCTGAAATTTTTTGCTTTTTCCTGCTCCTCTTAGCATGATAAAGAAGATTCAAAGAGAGTGAGATGCCAGCTCCTTTCATTCAGTCAGTAGCTTCAATCATTTCTGGTATATGAATAACATGATGTTTTTCAATAGCAAAAATCAATGAATATTGTAAATGCACAAACAGTAATTTCTCCGCATTGCAAGGTGCAATTCTGAAATTTTTTGCTTTTTCCTGCTCCTCTTAGCATGATAAAGAAGATTCAAAGAGAGTGAGATGCCAGCTCCTTTCATTCAGTCAGTAGCTTCAATCATTTCTGGACGTTTTTCAATGGCAAAAATCAATGAATATTGTAAATGCACAAACAGTAATTTCTCCGCATTGCAATGTGCAATTCTGAAATTTTTTGCTTTTTCCTGCTCCTCTTAGCATGATAAAGAAGATTCAAAGAGAGTGAGATGCCAGCTCCTTTCATTCAGTCAGTAGCTTCAATCATTTCTGGACATTTTTCAATGGCAAAAATCAATGAATATTGTAAATGCACAAACAGTAATTTCTCCGCATTGCAAGGTGCAATTCTGAAATTTTTTGCTTTTTCCTGCTCCTCTTAGCATGATAAAGAAGATTCAAAGAGAGTGAGATGCCAGCTCCTTTCATTCAGTCAGTAGCTTCAATCATTTCTGGACGTTTTTCAATGGCAAAAATCAATGAATATTGTAAATGCACAAACAGTAATTTCTCCGCATTGCAAGGTGCAATTCTGAAATTTTTTGCTTTTTCCTGCTCCTCTTAGCATGATAAAGAAGATTCAAAGAGAGTGAGATGCCAGCTCCTTTCATTCAGTCAGTAGCTTCAATCATTTCTGGACGTTTTTCAATGGCAAAAATCAATGAATATTGTAAATGCACAAACAGTAATTTCTCCGCATTGCAATGTGCAATTCTGAAATTTTTTGCTTTTTCCTGCTCCTCTTAGCATGATAAAGAAGATTCAAAGAGAGTGAGATGCCAGCTCCTTTCATTCAGTCAGTAGCTTCAATCATTTCTGGACATTTTTCAATGGCAAAAATCAATGAATATTGTAAATGCACAAACAGTAATTTCTCTGCATTGCAAGGTGCAATTCTGAAATTTTTTGCTTTTTCCTGCTCCTCTTAGCATGATAAAGAAGATTCAAAGAGAGTGAGATGCCAGCTCCTTTCATTCAGTCAGTAGCTTCAATCATTTCTGGACGTTTTTCAATGGCAAAAATCAATGAATATTGTAAATGCACAAACAGTAATTTCTCCGCATTGCAATGTGCAATTCTGAAATTTTTTGCTTTTTCCTGCTCCTCTTAGCATGATAAAGAAGATTCAAAGAGAGTGAGATGCCAGCTCCTTTCATTCAGTCAGTAGCTTCAATCATTTCTGGACATTTTTCAATGGCAAAAATCAATGAATATTGTAAATGCACAAACAGTAATTTCTCCGCATTGCAAGGTGCAATTCTGAAATTTTTTGCTTTTTCCTGCTCCTCTTAGCATGATAAAGAAGATTCAAAGAGAGTGAGATGCCAGCTCCTTTCATTCAGTCAGTAGCTTCAATCATTTCTGGACGTTTTTCAATGGCAAAAATCAATGAATATTGTAAATGCACAAACAGTAATTTCTCCGCATTGCAAGGTGCAATTCTGAAATTTTTTGCTTTTTCCTGCTCCTCTTAGCATGATAAAGAAGATTCAAAGAGAGTGAGATGCCAGCTCCTTTCATTCAGTCAGTAGCTTCAATCATTTCTGGACGTTTTTCAATGGCAAAAATCAATGAATATTGTAAATGCACAAACAGTAATTTCTCCGCATTGCAATGTGCAATTCTGAAATTTTTTGCTTTTTCCTGCTCCGCTTAGCATGATAAAGAAGATTCAAAGAGAGTGAGATGCCAGCTCCTTTCATTCAGTCAGTAGCTTCAATCATTTCTGGACATTTTTCAATGGCAAAAATCAATGAATATTGTAAATGCACAAACAGTAATTTCTCTGCATTGCAAGGTGCAATTCTGAAATTTTTTGCTTTTTCCTGCTCCTCTTAGCATGATAAAGAAGATTCAAAGAGAGTGAGATGCCAGATCCTTTCATTCAGTCAGTAGCTTCAATCATTTCTGGACGTTTTTCAATGGCAAAAATCATTGAATATTGTAAATGCACAAACAGTAATTTCTCCGCATTGCAAGGTGCAATTCTGAAATTTTTTACTTTTTCCTGCTCCTCTTAGCATGATAAAGAAGATTCAAAGAGAGTGAGATGCCAGCTCCTTTCATTCAGTCAGTAGCTTCAATCATTTCTGGTATATGAATAACATGATGTTTTTCAATCGCAAAAATCAATGAATATTGTAAATGCACAAACAGTAATTTCTCCGCATTGCAAGGTGCAATTCTGAAATTTTTTGCTTTTTCCTGCTCCTCTTAGCATGATAAAGAAGATTCAAAGAGAGTGAGATGCCAGCTCCTTTCATTCAGTCAGTAGCTTCAATCATTTCTGGACGTTTTTCAATGGCAAAAATCAATGAATATTGTAAATGCACAAACAGTAATTTCTCCGCATTGCAATGTGCAATTCTGAAATTTTTTGCTTTTTCCTGCTCCTCTTAGCATGATAAAGAAGATTCAAAGAGAGTGAGATGCCAGCTCCTTTCATTCAGTCAGTAGCTTCAATCATTTCTGGACATTTTCCAATGGCAAAAATCAATGAATATTGTAAATGCACAAACAGTAATTTCTCTGCATTGCAAGGTGCAATTCTGAAATTTTTTGCTTTTTCCTGCTCCTCTTAGCATGATAAAGAAGATTCAAAGAGAGTGAGATGCCAGCTCCTTTCATTCAGTCAGTAGCTTCAATCATTTCTGGACGTTTTTCAATGGCAAAAATCAATGAATATTGTAAATGCACAAACAGTAATTTCTCCGCATTGCAATGTGCAATTCTGAAATTTTTTGCTTTTTCCTGCTCCTCTTAGCATGATAAAGAAGATTCAAAGAGAGTGAGATGCCAGCTCCTTTCATTCAGTCAGTAGCTTCAATCATTTCTGGACATTTTTCAATGGCAAAAATCAATGAATATTGTAAATGCACAAACAGTAATTTCTCTGCATTGCAAGGTGCAATTCTGAAATTTTTTGCTTTTTCCTGCTCCTCTTAGCATGATAAAGAAGATTCAAAGAGAGTGAGATGCCAGATCCTTTCATTCAGTCAGTAGCTTCAATCATTTCTGGACGTTTTTCAATGGCAAAAATCATTGAATATTGTAAATGCACAAACAGTAATTTCTCCGCATTGCAAGGTGCAATTCTGAAATTTTTTACTTTTTCCTGCTCCTCTTAGCATGATAAAGAAGATTCAAAGAGAGTGAGATGCCAGCTCCTTTCATTCAGTCAGTAGCTTCAATCATTTCTGGTATATGAATAACATGATGTTTTTCAATCGCAAAAATCAATGAATATTGTAAATGCACAAACAGTAATTTCTCCGCATTGCAAGGTGCAATTCTGAAATTTTTTGCTTTTTCCTGCTCCTCTTAGCATGATAAAGAAGATTCAAAGAGAGTGAGATGCCAGCTCCTTTCATTCAGTCAGTAGCTTCAATCATTTCTGGACGTTTTTCAATGGCAAAAATCAATGAATATTGTAAATGCACAAACAGTAATTTCTCCGCATTGCAATGTGCAATTCTGAAATTTTTTGCTTTTTCCTGCTCCTCTTAGCATGATAAAGAAGATTCAAAGAGAGTGAGATGCCAGCTCCTTTCATTCAGTCAGTAGCTTCAATCATTTCTGGACATTTTCCAATGGCAAAAATCAATGAATATTGTAAATGCACAAACAGTAATTTCTCTGCATTGCAAGGTGCAATTCTGAAATTTTTTGCTTTTTCCTGCTCCTCTTAGCATGATAAAGAAGATTCAAAGAGAGTGAGATGCCAGCTCCTTTCATTCAGTCAGTAGCTTCAATCATTTCTGGACGTTTTTCAATGGCAAAAATCATTGAATATTGTAAATGCACAAACAGTAATTTCTCCGCATTGCAAGGTGCAATTCTGAAATTTTTTACTTTTTCCTGCTCCTCTTAGCATGATAAAGAAGATTCAAAGAGAGTGAGATGCCAGATCCTTTCCTTCAGTCAGTAGCTTCAATCATTTCTGGTATATGAATAACATGATGTTTTTCAATGGCAAAAATCAATGAATTTTGTAAATGCACAAACAGTAATTTCTCCGCATTGCAAGGCGCAATTCTGAAATTTTTTGCTTTTTCCTGCTCCTCTTAGCATGATAAAGAAGATTCAAAGAGAGTGAGATGCCAGCTCCTTTCATTCAGTCAGTAGCTTCAATCATTTCTGGACATTTTTCAATGGCAAAAATCAATGAATATTGTAAATGCACAAACAGTAATTTCTCCGCATTGCAAGGTGCAATTCTGAAATTTTTTGCTTTTTCCTGCTCCTCTTAGCATGATAAAGAAGATTCAAAGAGAGTGAGATGCCAGCTCCTTTCATTCAGTCAGTAGCTTCAATCATTTCTGGACGTTTTTCAATGGCAAAAATCAATGAATATTGTAAATGCACAAACAGTAATTTCTCCGCATTGCAAGGTGCAATTCTGAAATTTTTTGCTTTTTCCTGCTCCTCTTAGCATGATAAAGAAGATTCAAAGAGAGTGAGATGCCAGCTCCTTTCATTCAGTCAGTAGCTTCAATCATTTCTGGACGTTTTTCAATGGCAAAAATCAATGAATATTGTAAATGCACAAACAGTAATTTCTCCGCATTGCAATGTGCAATTCTGAAATTTTTTACTTTTTCCTGCTCCTCTTAGCATGATAAAGAAGATTCAAAGAGAGTGAGATGCCAGCTCCTTTCATTCAGTCAGTAGCTTCAATCATTTCTGGACATTTTTCAATGGCAAAAATCAATGAATATTGTAAATGCACAAACAGTAATTTCTCCGCATTGCAAGGTGCAATTCTGAAATTTTTTGCTTTTTCCTGCTCCTCTTAGCATGATAAAGAATATTCAAAGAGAGTGAGATGCCAGCTCCTTTCATTCAGTCAGTAGCTTCAATCATTTCTGGACGTTTTTCAATGACAAAAATCAATGAATATTGTAAATGCACAAACAGTAATTTCTCTGCATTGCAAGGTGCAATTCTGAAATTTTTTGCTTTTTCCTGCTCCTCTTAGCATGATAAAGAAGATTCAAAGAGAGTGAGATGCCAGATCCTTTCCTTCAGTCAGTAGCTTCAATCATTTCTGGTATATGAATAACATGATGTTTTTCAATGGCAAAAATCAATGAATTTTGTAAATGCACAAACAGTAATTCCTCCGCATTGCAAGGCGCAATTCTGAAATTTTTTGCTTTTTCCTGCTCCTCTTAGCATGATAAAGAAGATTCAAAGAGAGTGAGATCCCAGCTCCTTTCATTCAGTCAGTAGCTTCAATCATTTCTGGACATTTTTCAATGGCAAAAATCAATGAATATTGTAAATGCACAAACAGTAATTTCTCCGCATTGCAAGGTGCAATTCTGAAATTTTTTGCTTTTTCCTGCTCCTCTTAGCATGATAAAGAAGATTCAAAGAGAGTGAGATGCCAGCTCCTTTCATTCAGTCAGTAGCTTCAATCATTTCTGGACGTTTTTCAATGGCAAAAATCAATGAATATTGTAAATGCACAAACAGTAATTTCTCCGCATTGCAAGGTGCAATTCTGAAATTTTTTGCTTTTTCCTGCTCCTCTTAGCATGATAAAGAAGATTCAAAGAGAGTGAGATGCCAGCTCCTTTCATTCAGTCAGTAGCTTCAATCATTTCTGGACGTTTTTCAATGGCAAAAATCAATGAATATTGTAAATGCACAAACAGTAATTTCTCCGCATTGCAAGGTGGAATTCTGAAATTTTTTGCTTTTTCCTGCTCCTCTTAGCATGATAAAGAAGATTCAAAGAGAGTGAGATGCCAGATCCTTTCCTTCAGTCAGTAGCTTCAATCATTTCTGGTATATGAATAACATGATGTTTTTCAATGGCAAAAATCAATGAATTTTGTAAATGCACAAACAGTAATTTCTCCGCATTGCAAGGCGCAATTCTGAAATTTTTTGCTTTTTCCTGCTCCTCTTAGCATGATAAAGAAGATTCAAAGAGAGTGAGATGCCAGTTCCTTTCATTCAGTCAGTAGCTTCAATCATTTCTGGACATTTTTCAATGGCAAAAATCAATGAATATTGTAAATGCACAAACAGTAATTTCTCCGCATTGCAAGGTGCAATTCTGAAATTTTTTGCTTTTTCCTGCTCCTCTTAGCATGATAAAGAAGATTCAAAGAGAGTGAGATGCCAGCTCCTTTCATTCAGTCAGTAGCTTCAATCATTTCTGGACGTTTTTCAATGGCAAAAATCAATGAATATTGTAAATGCACAAACAGTAATTTCTCCGCATTGCAAGGTGCAATTCTGAAATTTTTTGCTTTTTCCTGCTCCTCCTTGCATGTTAAAGAAGATTCAAAGAGAGTGAGATGCCAGCTCCTTTCATTCAGTCAGTAGCTTCAATCATTTCTGGACGTTTTTCAATGGCAAAAATCAATGAATATTGTAAATGCACAAACAGTAATTTCTCCGCATTGCAATGTGCAATTCTGAAATTTTTTGCTTTTTCCTGCTCCTCTTAGCATGATAAAGAAGATTCAAAGAGAGTGAGATGCCAGCTCCTTTCATTCAGTCATTTCAGAATTGCACCTTGTAATGCGGAGAAATTACAGTTTGTGCATTTACAATATTCATTGATTTTTGCCATTGAAAAAAGGCCAGAAATGATTGAAGCTACTGACTGAATGAAAGGAGCTGGCATCTCACTCTCTTTGAATCTTCTTTATCATGCTAAGAGGAGCAGGAAAAAGCAAAAAATTTCAGAATTGCACCTTGCAATGCGGAGAAATTACTGTTTGTGCATTTACAATATTCATTGATTTTTGCCATTGAAAAACGTCCAGAAATGATTGAAGGTACTGACTGAATGAAAGGAGCTGGCATCTCACTCTCTTTGAATCTTCTTTATCATGCTAAGAGGAGCAGGAAAAAGCAAAAAATTTCAGAATTGCACCTTGCAATGCGGAGAAATTACTGTTTGTGCATTTACAATATTCATTGATTTTTGCCATTGAAAAACGTCCAGAAATGATTGAAGCTACTGACTGAATGAAAGGAGCTGGCATCTCACTCTCTGAATCTTCTTTATCATGCTAAGAGGAGCAGGAAAAAGCAAAAAATTTCAGAATTGCACCTTGCAATGCGGAGAAATTACTGTTTGTGCATTTACAATATTCATTGATTTTTGCCATTGAAAAATGTCCAGAAATGATTGAAGCTACTGACTGAATGAAAGGAGCTGGCATCTCACTCTCTTTGAATCTTCTTTATCATGCTAAGAGGAGCAGGAAAAAGCAAAAAATTTCAGAATTGCGCCTTGCAATGCGGAGAAATTACTGTTTGTGCATTTACAAAATTCATTGATTTTTGCCATTGAAAAACATCATGTTATTCATATACCAGAAATGATTGAAGCTACTGACTGAAGGAAAGGATCTGGCATCTCACTCTCTTTGAATCTTCTTTATCATGCTTAGAGGAGCAGGAAAAAGCAAAAAATTTCAGAATTGCACCTTGCAATGCGCAGAAATTACTGTTTGTGCATTTACAATATTCATTGATTTTTGCCATTGAAAAACGTCCAGAAATGATTGAAGCTACTGACTGAATGAAAGGAGCTGGCATCTCACTCTCTTTGAATCTTCTTTATCATGCTAAGAGGAGCAGGAAAAAGCAAAAAATTTCAGAATTGCACCTTGCAATGCGGAGAAATTACTGTTTGTGCATTTACAATATTCATTGATTTTTGCGATTGAAAAACATCATGTTATTCATATACCAGAAATGATTGAAGCTACTGACTGAATGAAAGGAGCTGGCATCTCACTCTCTTTGAATCTTCTTTATCATGCTAAGAGGAGCAGGAAAAAGTAAAAAATTTCAGAATTGCACCTTGCAATGCGGAGAAATTACTGTTTGTGCATTTACAATATTCAATGATTTTTGCCATTGAAAAACGTCCAGAAATGATTGAAGCTACTGACTGAATGAAATGAGCTGGCATCTCACTCTCTTTGAATCTTGTTTATCATGCTAAGAGGAGCAGGAAAAAGCAAAAAATTTCAGAATTGCACCTTGCAATGCGGAGAAATTACTGTTTGTGCATTTACAATATTCATTGATTTTTGCCATTGAAAAACGTCCAGAAATGATTGAAGCTACTGACTGAATGAAAGGAGCTGGCATCTCACTCTCTTTGAATCTTCTTTATCATGCTAAGAGGAGCAGGAAAAAGCAAAAAATTTCAGAATTGCACCTTGCAATGCGGAGAAATTACTGTTTGTGCATTTACAATATTCATTGATTTTTGCCATTGAAAAACATCATGTTATTCATATACCAGAAATGATTGAAGCTACTGACTGAATGAAAGGAGCTGGCATCTCACTCTCTTTGAATCTTCTTTATCATGCTAAGAGGAGCAGGAAAAAGTAAAAAATTTCAGAATTGCACCTTGCAATGCGGAGAAATTACTGTTTGTGCATTTATAATATTCAATGATTTTTGCCATTGAAAAACGTCCAGAAATGATTGAAGCTACTGACTGAACGAAAGGAGCTGGCATCTCACTCTCTTTGAATCTTCTTTATCATGCTAAGAGGAGCAGGAAAAAGCAAAAAATTTCAGAATTGCACCTTGCAATGCGGAGAAATTACTGTTTGTGCATTTACAATATTCATTGATTTTTGCCATTGAAAAACATCATGTTATTCATGTACCAGAAATGTTTGAAGCTACTGACTGAATGAAAGGAGCTGGCATCTCACTCTCTTTGAATCTTCTTTATCATGCTAAGAGGAGCAGGAAAAAGCAAAAATTTCAGAATTGCACATTGCAATGCGGAGAAATTACTGTTTGTGCATTTACAATATTCATTGATTTTTGCCATTGAAAAACGTCCAGAAATGATTGAAGCTACTGACTGAATGAAAGGAGCTGGCATCTCACTCTCTTTGAATCTTCTTTAACATGCAAGGAGGAGCAGGAAAAAGCAAAAAATTTCAGAATTGCACCTTGCAATGCGGAGAAATTACTGTTTGTGCATTTACAATATTCATTGATTTTTGCCATTGAAAAACGTCCAGAAATGATTGAAGCTACTGACTGAATGAAAGGAGCTGGCATCTCACTCTCTTTGAATCTTCTTTATCATGCTAAGAGGAGCAGGAAAAAGCAAAAAATTTCAGAATTGCACCTTGCAATGCGGAGAAATTACTGTTTGTGCATTTACAATATTCATTGATTTTTGCCATTGAAAAATGTCCAGAAATGATTGAAGCTACTGACTGAATGAAAGGAACTGGCATCTCACTCTCTTTGAATCTTCTTTATCATGCTAAGAGGAGCAGGAAAAAGCAAAAAATTTCAGAATTGCGCCTTGCAATGCGGAGAAATTACTGTTTGTGCATTTACAAAATTCATTGATTTTTGCCATTGAAAAACATCATGTTATTCATATACCAGAAATGATTGAAGCTACTGACTGAAGGAAAGGATCTGGCATCTCACTCTCTTTGAATCTTCTTTATCATGCTAAGAGGAGCAGGAAAAAGCAAAAAATTTCAGAATTGCACCTTGCAATGCGGAGAAATTACTGTTTGTGCATTTACAATATTCATTGATTTTTGCCATTGAAAAACGTCCAGAAATGATTGAAGCTACTGACTGAATGAAAGGAGCTGGCATCTCACTCTCTTTGAATCTTTTTTATCATGCTAAGAGGAGCAGGAAAAAGCAAAAAATTTCAGAATTGCACCTTGCAATGCGGAGAAATTACTGTTTGTGCATTTACAATATTCATTGATTTTTGCCATTGAAAAACGTCCAGAAATGATTGAAGCTACTGACTGAATGAAAGGAGCTGGCATCTCACTCTCTTTGAATCTTCTTTATCATGCTAAGAGGAGCAGGAAAAAGCAAAAAATTTCAGAATTGCACCTTGCAATGCGGAGAAATTACTGTTTGTGCATTTACAATATTCATTGATTTTTGCCATTGAAAAATGTCCAGAAATGATTGAAGCTACTGACTGAATGAAAGGAGCTGGCATCTCACTCTCTTTGAATCTTCTTTATCATGCTAAGAGGAGCAGGAAAAAGCAAAAAATTTCAGAATTGCGCCTTGCAATGCGGAGAAATTACTGTTTGTGCATTTACAAAATTCATTGATTTTTGCCATTGAAAAACATCATGTTATTCATATACCAGAAATGATTGAAGCTACTGACTGAAGGAAAGGATCTGGCATCTCACTCTCTTTGAATCTTCTTTATCATGCTAAGAGGAGCAGGAAAAAGCAAAAAATTTCAGAATTGCACCTTGCAATGCAGAGAAATTACTGTTTGTGCATTTACAATATTCATTGATTTTTGTCATTGAAAAACGTCCAGAAATGATTGAAGCTACTGACTGAATGAAAGGAGCTGGCATCTCACTCTCTTTGAATCTTCTTTATCATGCTAAGAGGAGCAGGAAAAAGCAAAAAATTTCAGAATTGCACCTTGCAATGCGGAGAAATTACTGTTTGTGCATTTACAATATTCATTGATTTTTGCCATTGAAAAATGTCCAGAAATGATTGAAGCTACTGACTGAATGAAAGGAGCTGGCATCTCACTCTCTTTGAATCTTCTTTATCATGCTAAGAGGAGCAGGAAAAAGCAAAAAATTTCAGAATTGCACATTGCAATGAGGAGAAATTACTGTTTGTGCATTTACAATATTCATTGATTTTTGCCATTGAAAAACGTCCAGAAATGATTGAAGCTACTGACTGAATGAAAGGAGCTGGCATCTCACTCTCTTTGAATCTTCTTTATCATGCTAAGAGGAGCAGGAAAAAGCAAAAAATTTCAGAATTGCACCTTGCAATGCGGAGAAATTACTGTTTGTGCATTTACAATATTCATTGATTTTTGCCATTGAAAAACGTCCAGAAATGATTGAAGCTACTGACTGAATGAAAGGAGCTGGCATCTCACTCTCTTTGAATCTTCTTTATCATGCTAAGAGGAGCAGGAAAAAGCAAAAAATTTCAGAATTGCACCTTGCAATGCGGAGAAATTACTGTTTGTGCATTTACAATATTCATTGATTTTTGCCATTGAAAAATGTCCAGAAATGATTGAAGCTACTGACTGAATGAAAGGAGCTGGCATCTCACTCTCTTTGAATCTTCTTTATCATGCTAAGAGGAGCAGGAAAAAGCAAAAAATTTCAGAATTGCGCCTTGCAATGCGGAGAAATTACTGTTTGTGCATTTACAAAATTCATTGATTTTTGCCATTGAAAAACATCATGTTATTCATATACCAGAAATGATTGAAGCTACTGACTGAAGGAAAGGATCTGGCATCTCACTCTCTTTGAATCTTCTTTATCATGCTAAGAGGAGCAGGAAAAAGCAAAAAATTTCAGAATTGCACCTTGCAATGCGGAGAAATTACTGTTTGTGCATTTACAATATTCATTGATTTTTGCCATTGAAAAACGTCCAGAAATGATTGAAGCTACTGACTGAATGAAAGGAGCTGGCATCTCACTCTCTTTGAATCTTCTTTATCATGCTAAGAGGAGCAGGAAAAAGCAAAAAATTTCAGAATTGCACCTTGCAATGCGGAGAAATTACTGTTTGTGCATTTACAATATTCATTGATTTTTGCCATTGAAAAACGTCCAGAAATGATTGAAGCTACTGACTGAATGAAAGGAGCTGGCATCTCACTCTCTTTGAATCTTCTTTATCATGCTAAGAGGAGCAGGAAAAAGCAAAAAATTTCAGAATTGCACCTTGCAATGCGGAGAAATTACTGTTTGTGCATTTACAATATTCATTGATTTTTGCCATTGAAAAATGTCCAGAAATGATTGAAGCTACTGACTGAATGAAAGGAGCTGGCATCTCACTCTCTTTGAATCTTCTTTATCATGCTAAGAGGAGCAGGAAAAAGCAAAAAATTTCAGAATTGCGCCTTGCAATGTGGAGAAATTACTGTTTGTGCATTTACAAAATTCATTGATTTTTGCCATTGAAAAACATCATGTTATTCATATACCAGAAATGATTGAAGCTACTGACTGAAGGAAAGGATCTGGCATCTCACTCTCTTTGAATCTTCTTTATCATGCTAAGAGGAGAAGGAAAAAGCAAAAAATTTCAGAATTGCACCTTGCAATGCGGAGAAATTACTGTTTGTGCATTTACTATATTCATTGATTTTTGCCATTGAAAAACGTCCAGAAATGATTGAAGCTACTGACTGAATGAAAGGAGCTGGCATCTCACTCTCTTTGAATCTTCTTTATCATGCTAAGAGGAGCAGGAAAAAGCAAAAAATTTCAGAATTGCACCTTGCAATGCGGAGAAATTACTGTTTGTGCATTTACAATATTCATTGATTTTTGCGATTGAAAAACATCATGTTATTCATATACCAGAAATGATTGAAGCTACTGACTGAATGAAAGGAGCTGGCATCTCACTCTCTTTGAATCTTCTTTATCATGCTAAGAGGAGCAGGAAAAAGTAAAAAATTTCAGAATTGCACCTTGCAATGCGGAGAAATTACTGTTTGTGCATTTACAATATTCAATGATTTTTGCCATTGAAAAACGTCCAGAAATGATTGAAGCTACTGACTGAATGAAAGGAGCTGGCATCTCACTCTCTTTGAATCTTCTTTATCATGCTAAGAGGAGCAGGAAAAAGCAAAAAATTTCAGAATTGCACCTTGCAATGCAGAGAAATTACTGTTTGTGCATTTACAATATTCATTGATTTTTGCCATTGAAAAATGTCCAGAAATGATTGAAGCTACTGACTGAATGAAAGGAGCTGGCATCTCACTCTCTTTGAATCTTCTTTATCATGCTAAGAGGAGCAGGAAAAAGCAAAAAATTTCAGAATTGCACATTGCAATGCGGAGAAATTACTGTTTGTGCATTTACAATATTCATTGATTTTTGCCATTGAAAAACGTCCAGAAATGATTGAAGCTACTGACTGAATGAAAGGAGCTGGCATCTCACTCTCTTTGAATCTTCTTTATCATGCTAAGAGGAGCAGGAAAAAGCAAAAATTTTCAGAATTGCACCTTGCAATGCGGAGAAATTACTGTTTGTGCATTTACAATATTCATTGATTTTTGCGATTGAAAAACATCATGTTATTCATATACCAGAAATGATTGAAGCTACTGACTGAATGAAAGGAGCTGGCATCTCACTCTCTTTGAATCTTCTTTATCATGCTAAGAGGAGCAGGAAAAAGTAAAAAATTTCAGAATTGCACCTTGCAATGCGGAGAAATTACTGTTTGTGCATTTACAATATTCAATGATTTTTGCCATTGAAAAACGTCCAGAAATGATTGAAGCTACTGACTGAATGAAAGGATCTGGCATCTCACTCTCTTTGAATCTTCTTTATCATGCTAAGAGGAGCAGGAAAAAGCAAAAAATTTCAGAATTGCACCTTGCAATGCAGAGAAATTACTGTTTGTGCATTTACAATATTCATTGATTTTTGCCATTGAAAAATGTCCAGAAATGATTGAAGCTACTGACTGAATGAAAGGAGCTGGCATCTCACTCTCTTTGAATCTTCTTTATCATGCTAAGAGGAGCAGGAAAAAGCAAAAAATTTCAGAATTGCACATTGCAATGCGGAGAAATTACTGTTTGTGCATTTACAATATTCATTGATTTTTGCCATTGAAAAACGTCCAGAAATGATTGAAGCTACTGACTGAATGAAAGGAGCTGGCATCTCACTCTCTTTGAATCTTCTTTATCATGCTAAGAGGAGCAGGAAAAAGCAAAAAATTTCAGAATTGCACCTTGCAATGCGGAGAAATTACTGTTTGTGCATTTACAATATTCATTGATTTTTGCCATTGAAAAACGTCCAGAAATGATTGAAGCTACTGACTGAATGAAAGGAGCTGGCATCTCACTCTCTTTGAATCTTCTTTATCATGCTAAGAGGAGCAGGAAAAAGCAAAAAATTTCAGAATTGCACCTTGCAATGCGGAGAAATTACTGTTTGTGCATTTACAATATTCATTGATTTTTGCCATTGAAAAATGTCCAGAAATGATTGAAGCTACTGACTGAATGAAAGGAGCTGGCATCTCACTCTCTTTGAATCTTCTTTATCATGCTAAGAGGAGCAGGAAAAAGCAAAAAATTTCAGAATTGCACATTGCAATGCGGAGAAATTACTGTTTGTGCATTTACAATATTCATTGATTTTTGCCATTGAAAAACGTCCAGAAATGATTGAAGCTACTGACTGAATGAAAGGAGCTGGCATCTCACTCTCTTTGAATCTTCTTTATCATGCTAAGAGGAGCAGGAAAAAGCAAAAAATTTCAGAATTGCACCTTGCAATGCGGAGAAATTACTGTTTGTGCATTTACAATATTCATTGATTTTTGCTATTGAAAAACATCATGTTATTCATATACCAGAAATGATTGAAGCTACTGACTGAATGAAAGGAGCTGGCATCTCACTCTCTTTGAATCTTCTTTATCATGCTAAGAGGAGCAGGAAAAAGCAAAAAATTTCAGAATTGCACCTTGCAATGCGGAGAAATTACAGTTTGTGCATTTACAATATTCATTGATTTTTGCCATTGAAAAACGTCCAGAAATGATTGAAGCTACTGACTGAATGAAAGGAGCTGGCATCTCACTCTCTTTGAATCTTCTTTATCATGCTAAGAGGAGCAGGAAAAAGCAAAAAATTTCAGAATTGCACCTTGCAATGCGGAGAAATTACTGTTTGTGCATTTAAATATTCATTGATTTTTGCCATTGAAAAACGTCCAGAAATGATTGAAGGTACTGACTGAATGAAAGGAGCTGGCATCTCGCTCTCTTTGAATCTTCTTTATCATGCTAAGAGGAGCAGGAAAAAGCAAAAAATTTCAGAATTGCACCTTGCAATGCGGAGAAATTACTGTTTGTGCATTTACAATATTCATTGATTTTTGCCATTGAAAAACGTCCAGAAATGATTAAAGCTACTGACTGAATGAAAGGAGCTGGCATCTCACTCTCTTTGAATCTTCTTTATCATGCTAAGAGGAGCAGGAAAAAGCAAAAAATTTCAGAATTGCACCTTGCAATGCGGAGAAATTACTGTTTGTGCATTTACAATATTCATTGATTTTTGCCATTGAAAAATGTCCAGAAATGATTGAAGCTACTGACTGAATGAAAGGAGCTGGCATCTCACTCTCTTTGAATCTTCTTTATCATGCTAAGAGGAGCAGGAAAAAGCAAAAAATTTCAGAATTGCGCCTTGCAATGCGGAGAAATTACTGTTTGTGCATTTACAAAATTCATTGATTTTTGCCATTGAAAAACATCATGTTATTCATATACCAGAAATGATTGAAGCTACTGACTGAAGGAAAGGATATGGCATCTCACTCTCTTTGAATCTTCTTTATCATGCTTAGAGGAGCAGGAAAAAGCAAAAAAATTCAGATTTGCACCTTGCAATGCGGAGAAATTACTGTTTGTGCATTTACAATATTCATTGATTTTTGCCATTGAAAAACGTCCAGAAATGATTGAAGCTACTGACTGAATGAAAGGAGCTGGCATCTCACTCTCTTTGAATCTTCTTTATCATGCTAAGAGGAGCAGGAAAAAGCAAAAAATTTCAGAATTGCACCTTGCAATGCGGAGAAATTACTGTTTGTGCATTTACAATATTCATTGATTTTTGCGATTGAAAAACATCATGTTATTCATATACCAGAAATGATTGAAGCTACTGACTGAATGAAAGGAGCTGGCATCTCACTCTCTTTGAATCTTCTTTATCATGCTAAGAGGAGCAGGAAAAAGTAAAAAATTTCAGAATTGCACCTTGCAATGCGGAGAAATTACTGTTTGTGCATTTACAATATTCATTGATTTTTGCCATTGAAAAACGTCCAGAAATGATTGAAGCTACTGACTGAATGAAAGGAGCTGGCATCTCACTCTCTTTGAATCTTCTTTATCATGCTAAGAGGAGCAGGAAAAAGCAAAAAATTTCAGAATTGCACCTTGCAATGCGGAGAAATTACTGTTTGTGCATTTACAATATTCATTGATTTTTGCTATTGAAAAACATCATGTTATTCATATACCAGAAATGATTGAAGCTACTGACTGAATGAAAGGAGCTGGCATCTCACTCTCTTTGAATCTTCTTTATCATGCTAAGAGGAGCAGGAAAAAGCAAAAAATTTCAGAATTGCACCTTGCAATGCGGAGAAATTACAGTTTGTGCATTTACAATATTCATTGATTTTTGCCATTGAAAAACGTCCAGAAATGATTGAAGCTACTGACTGAATGAAAGGAGCTGGCATCTCACTCTCTTTGAATCTTCTTTATCATGCTAAGAGGAGCAGGAAAAAGCAAAAAATTTCAAAATTGCACCTTGCAATGCGGAGAAATTACTGTTTGTGCATTTACAATATTCATTGATTTTTGCCATTGAAAAAGGTCCAGAAATAATTGAAGGTACTGACTGAATGAAAGGAGCTGGCATCTCACTCTCTTTGAATCTTCTTTATCATGCTAAGAGGAGCAGGAAAAAGCAAAAAATTTCAGAATTGCACCTTGCAATGCGGAGAAATTACTGTTTGTGCATTTACAATATTCATTGATTTTTGCCATTGAAAAACGTCCAGAAATGATTGTAGCTACTGACTGAATGAAAGGAGCTGGCATCTCACTCTCTTTGAATCTTCTTTATCATGCTAAGAGGAGCAGGAAAAAGCAAAAAATTTCAGAATTGCACCTTGCAATGCGGAGAAATTACTGTTTGTGCATTTACAATATTCATTGATTTTTGCCATTGAAAAATGTCCAGAAATGATTGAAGCTACTGACTGAATGAAAGGAGCTGGCATCTCACTCTCTTTGAATCTTCTTTATCATGCTAAGAGGAGCAGGAAAAAGCAAAAAATTTCAGAATTGCGCCTTGCAATGCGGAGAAATTACTGTTTGTGCATTTACAAAATTCATTGATTTTTGCCATTGAAAAACATCATGTTATTCATATACCAGAAATGATTGAAGCTACTGACTGAAGGAAAGGATCTGGCATCTCACTCTCTTTGAATCTTCTTTATCATGCTTAGAGGAGCAGGAAAAAGCAAAAAATTTCAGAATTGCACCTTGCAATGCGGAGAAATTACTGTTTGTGCATTTACAATATTCATTGATTTTTGCCATTGAAAAACGTCCAGAAATGATTGAAGCTACTGACTGAATGAAAGGAGCTGGCATCCCACTCTCTTTGAATCTTCTTTATCATGCTAAGAGGAGCAGGAAAAAGCAAAAAATTTCAGAATTGCACCTTGCAATGCGGAGAAATTACTGTTTGTGCATTTACAATATTCATTGATTTTTGCGATTGAAAAACATCATGTTATTCATATACCAGAAATGATTGAAGCTACTGACTGAATGAAAGGAGCTGGCATCTCACTCTCTTTGAATCTTCTTTATCATGCTAAGAGGAGCAGGAAAAAGTAAAAAATTTCAGAATTGCACCTTGCAATGCGGAGAAATTACTGTTTGTGCATTTACAATATTCAATGATTTTTGCCATTGAAAAACGTCCAGAAATGATTGAAGCTACTGACTGAATGAAAGGAGCTGGCATCTCACTCTCTTTGAATCTTCTTTATCATGCTAAGAGGAGCAGGAAAAAGCAAAAAATTTCAGAATTGCACCTTGCAATGCGGAGAAATTACTGTTTGTGCATTTACAATATTCATTGATTTTTGCCATTGAAAAACATCATGTTATTCATGTACCAGAAATGTTTGAAGCTACTGACTGAATGAAAGGAGCTGGCATCTCACTCTCTTTGAATCTTCTTTATCATGCTAAGAGGAGCAGGAAAAAGCAAAAAATTTCAGAATTGCACATTGCAATGCGGAGAAATTACTGTTTGTGCATTTACAATATTCATTGATTTTTGCCATTGAAAAACGTCCAGAAATGATTGAAGCTACTGACTGAATGAAAGGAGCTGGCATCTCACTCTCTTTGAATCTTCTTTATCATGCTAAGAGGAGCAGGAAAAAGCAAAAAATTTCAGAATTGCACCTTGCAATGCGGAGAAATTACTGTTTGTGCATTTACAATATTCATTGATTTTTGCCATTGAAAAACGTCCAGAAATGATTGAAGCTACTGACTGAATGAAAGGAGCTGGCATCTCACTCTCTTTGAATCTTCTTTATCATGCTAAGAGGAGCAGGAAAAAGCAAAAAATTTCAGAATTGCACCTTGCAATGCGGAGAAATTACTGTTTGTGCATTTACAATATTCATTGATTTTTGCCATTGAAAAATGTCCAGAAATGATTGAAGCTACTGACTGAATGAAAGGAGCTGGCATCTCACTCTCTTTGAATCTTCTTTATCATGCTAAGAGGAGCAGGAAAAAGCAAAAAATTTCAGAATTGCACATTGCAATGCGGAGAAATTACTGTTTGTGCATTTACAATATTCATTGATTTTTGCCATTGAAAAACGTCCAGAAATGATTGAAGCTACTGACTGAATGAAAGGAGCTGGCATCTCACTCTCTTTGAATCTTCTTTATCATGCTAAGAGGAGCAGGAAAAAGCAAAAAATTTCAGAATTGCACCTTGCAATGCGGAGAAATTACTGTTTGTGCATTTACAATATTCATTGATTTTTGCCATTGAAAAACGTCCAGAAATGATTGAAGCTACTGACTGAATGAAAGTAGCTGGCATCTCACTCTCTTTGAATCTTCTTTATCATGCTAAGAGGAGCAGGAAAAAGCAAAAAATTTCAGAATTGCACCTTGCAATGCGGAGAAATTACTGTTTGTGCATTTACAATATTCATTGATTTTTGCCATTGAAAAATGTCCAGAAATGATTGAAGCTACTGACTGAATGAAAGGAGCTGGCATCTCACTCTCTTTGAATCTTCTTTATCATGCTAAGAGGAGCAGGAAAAAGCAAAAAATTTCAGAATTGCGCCTTGCAATGCGGAGAAATTACTGTTTGTGCATTTACAAAATTCATTGATTTTTGCCATTGAAAAACATCATGTTATTCATATACCAGAAATGATTGAAGCTACTGACTGAAGGAAAGGATCTGGCATCTCACTCTCTTTGAATCTTCTTTATCATGCTAAGAGGAGCAGGAAAAAGCAAAAAATTTCAGAATTGCACCTTGCAATGCGGAGAAATTACTGTTTGTGCATTTACAATATTCATTGATTTTTGCCATTGAAAAACGTTCAGAAATGATTGAAGCTACTGACTGAATGAAAGGAGCTGGCATCTCACTCTCTTTGAATCTTCTTTATCATGCTAAGAGGAGCAGGAAAAAGCAAAAAATTTCAGAATTGCACCTTGCAATGCGGAGAAATTACTGTTTGTGCATTTAAAATATTCATTGATTTTTGCCATTGAAAAACGTCCAGAAATGATTGAAGCTACTGACTGAATGAAAGGAGCTGGCATCTCACTCTCTTTGAATCTTCTTTATCATGCTAAGAGGAGCAGGAAAAAGCAAAAAATTTCAGAATTGCACCTTGCAATGCGGAGAAATGACTGTTTGTGCATTTACAATATTCATTGATTTTTGCCATTGAAAAATGTCCAGAAATGATTGAAGCTACTGACTGAATGAAAGGAGCTGGCATCTCACTCTCTTTGAATCTTCTTTATCATGCTAAGAGGAGCAGGAAAAAGCAAAAAATTTCAGAATTGCGCCTTGCAATGCGGAGAAATTACTGTTTGTGCATTTACAAAATTCATTGATTTTTGCCATTGAAAAACATCATGTTATTCATATACCAGAAATGATTGAAGCTACTGACTGAAGGAAAGGATCTGGCATCTCACTCTCTTTGAATCTTCTTTATCATGCTAAGAGGAGCAGGAAAAAGCAAAAAGTTTCAGAATTGCACCTTGCAATGCGGAGAAATTACTGTTTGTGCATTTACAATATTCATTGGT
This sequence comes from Phyllobates terribilis, assembly GCF_046119375.1. Lineage (NCBI taxonomy): Eukaryota > Metazoa > Chordata > Amphibia > Anura > Dendrobatidae > Phyllobates > Phyllobates terribilis. The sequence continues at coordinate 43,957 of NW_027364262.1, forward strand.
TTTTGCCATTGAAAAACGTCCAGAAATGATTGAAGCTACTGACTGAATGAAAGGAGCTGGCATCTCACTCTCTTTGAATCTTCTTTATCATGCTAAGAGGAGCAGGAAAAAGCAAAAAATTTCAGAATTGCACCTTGCAATGCGGAGAAATTACTGTTTGTGCATTTACAATATTCATTGATTTTTGCGATTGAAAAACATCATGTTATTCATATACCAGAAATGATTGAAGCTACTGACTGAATGAAAGGAGCTGGCATCTCACTCTCTTTGAATCTTCTTTATCATGCTAAGAGGAGCAGGAAAAAGTAAAAAATTTCAGAATTGCACCTTGCAATGCGGAGAAATTACTGATTGTGCATTTACAATATTCAATGATTTTTGCCATTGAAAAACGTCCAGAAATGATTAAAGCTACTGACTGAATGAAAGGAGCTGGCATCTCACTCTCTTTGAATCTTCTTTATCATGCTAAGAGGAGCAGGAAAAAGCAAAAAATTTCAGAATTGCACCTTGCATTGCGGAGAAATTACTGTTTGTGCATTTACAATATTCATTGATTTTTGCCATTGAAAAACGTCCAGAAATGATTGAAGCTACTGACTGAATGAAAGGAGCTGGCATCTCATTCTCTTTGAATCTTCTTTATCATGCTAAGAGGAGCAGGAAAAAGCAAAAAATTTCAGAATTGCACCTTGCAATGCGGAGAAATTACTGTTTGTGCATTTACAATATTCATTGATTTTTGCCATTGAAAAACATCATGTTATTCATATACCAGAAATGATTGAAGCTACTGACTGAATGAAAGGAGCTGGCATCTCACTCTCTTTGAATCTTCTTTATCATGCTAAGAGGAGCAGGAAAAAGTAAAAAATTTCAGAATTGCGCCTTGCAATGCGGAGAAATTACTGTTTGTGCATTTACAAAATTCATTGATTTTTGCCATTGAAAAACATCATGTTATTCATATACCAGAAATGATTGAAGCTACTGACTGAAGGAAAGGATCTGGCATCTCACTCTCTTTGAATCTTCTTTATCATGCTTAGAGGAGCAGGAAAAAGCAAAGAATTTCAGAATTGCACCTTGCAATGCGGAGAAATTACTGTTTGTGCATTTACAATTTTCATTGATTTTTGCCATTGAAAAACGTCCAGAAATGATTGAAGCTACTGACTGAATGAAAGGAGCTGGCATCTCACTCTCTTTGAATCTTCTTTATCATGCTAAGAGGAGCAGGAAAAAGCAAAAAATTTCAGAATTGCACCTTGCAATGCGGAGAAATTACTGTTTGTGCATTTACAATATTCATTGATTTTTGCGATTGAAAAACATCATGTTATTCATATACCAGAAATGATTGAAGCTACTGACTGAATGAAAGGAGCTGGCATCTCACTCTCTTTGAATCTTCTTTATCATGCTAAGAGGAGCAGGAAAAAGTAAAAAATTTCAGAATTGCACCTTGCAATGCGGAGAAATTACTGTTTGTGCATTTACAATATTCATTGATTTTTGCCATTGAAAAACGTCCAGAAATGATTGAAGCTACTGACTGAATGAAAGGAGCTGGCATCTCACTCTCTTTGAATCTTCTTTATCATGCTAAGAGGAGCAGGAAAAAGCAAAAAATTTCAGAATTGCACCTTGCAATGCGGAGAAATTACTGTTTGTGCATTTACAATATTCATTGATTTTTGCTATTGAAAAACATCATGTTATTCATATACCAGAAATGATTGAAGCTACTGACTGAATGAAAGGAGCTGGCATCTCACTCTCTTTGAATCTTCTTTATCATGCTAAGAGGAGCAGGAAAAAGCAAAAAATTTCAGAATTGCACCTTGCAATGCGGAGAAATTACAGTTTGTGCATTTACAATATTCATTGATTTTTGCCATTGAAAAACGTCCAGAAATGATTGAAGCTACTGACTGAATGAAAGGAGCTGGCATCTCACTCTCTTTGAATCTTCTTTATCATGCTAAGAGGAGCAGGAAAAAGCAAAAAATTTCAGAATTGCACCTTGCAATGCGGAGAAATTACTGTTTGTGCATTTACAATATTCATTGATTTTTGCCATTGAAAAACGTCCAGAAATGATTGAAGGTACTGACTGAATGAAAGGAGCTGGCATCTCACTCTCTTTGAATCTTCTTTATCATGCTAAGAGGAGCAGGAAAAAGCAAAAAATTTCAGAATTGCACCTTGCAATGCGGAGAAATTACTGTTTGTGCATTTACAATATTCAATGATTTTTGCCATTGAAAAATGTCCAGAAATGATTGAAGCTACTGACTGAATGAAAGGAGCTGGCATCTCACTCTCTTTGAATCTTCTTTATCATGCTAAGAGGAGCAGGAAAAAGCAAAAAATTTCAGAATTGCGCCTTGCAATGCGGAGAAATTACTGTTTGTGCATTTACAAAATTCATTGATTTTTGCCATTGAAAAACATCATGTTATTCATATACCAGAAATGATTGAAGCTACTGACTGAAGGAAAGGATCTGGCATCTCACTCTCTTTGAATCTTCTTTATCATGCTTAGAGGAGCAGGAAAAAGCAAAAAATTTCAGAATTGCACCTTGCAATGCGGAGAAATTACTGTTTGTGCATTTACAATATTCATTGATTTTTGCCATTGAAAAACGTCCAGAAATGATTGAAGCTACTGACTGAATGAAAGGAGCTGGCATCTCACTCTCTTTGAATCTTCTTTATCATGCTAAGAGGAGCAGGAAAAAGCAAAAAATTTCAGAATTGCACCTTGCAATGCGGAGAAATTACTGTTTGTGCATTTACAATATTCATTGATTTTTGCGATTGAAAAACATCATGTTATTCATATACCAGAAATGATTGAAGCTACTGACTGAATGAAAGGAGCTGGCATCTCACTCTCTTTGAATCTTCTTTATCATGCTAAGAGGAGCAGGAAAAAGTAAAAAATTTCAGAATTGCACCTTGCAATGCGGAGAAATTACTGTTTGTGCATTTACAATATTCAATGATTTTTGCCATTGAAAAACGTCCAGAAATGATTGAAGCTACTGACTGAATGAAAGGAGCTGGCATCTCACTCTCTTTGAATCTTGTTTATCATGCTAAGAGGAGCAGGAAAAAGCAAAAAATTTCAGAATTGCACCTTGCAATGCGGAGAAATTACTGTTTGTGCATTTACAATATTCATTGATTTTTGCCATTGAAAAACGTCCAGAAATGATTGAAGCTACTGACTGAATGAAAGGAGCTGGCATCTCACTCTCTTTGAATCTTCTTTATCATGCTAAGAGGAGCAGGAAAAAGCAAAAAATTTCAGAATTGCACCTTGCAATGCGGAGAAATTACTGTTTGTGCATTTACAATATTCATTGATTTTTGCCATTGAAAAACATCATGTTATTCATATACCAGAAATGATTGAAGCTACTGACTGAATGAAAGGAGCTGGCATCTCACTCTCTTTGAATCTTCTTTGTCATGCTAAGAGGAGCAGGAAAAAGTAAAAAATTTCAGAATTGCACCTTGCAATGCGGAGAAATTACTGTTTGTGCATTTATAATATTCAATGATTTTTGCCATTGAAAAACGTCCAGAAATGATTGAAGCTACTGACTGAACGAAAGGAGCTGGCATCTCACTCTCTTTGAATCTTCTTTATCATGCTAAGAGGAGCAGGAAAAAGCAAAAAATTTCAGAATTGCACCTTGCAATGCGGAGAAATTACTGTTTGTGCATTTACAATATTCATTGATTTTTGCCATTGAAAAACATCATGTTATTCATGTACCAGAAATGTTTGAAGCTACTGACTGAATGAAAGGAGCTGGCATCTCACTCTCTTTGAATCTTCTTTATCATGCTAAGAGGAGCAGGAAAAAGCAAAAAATTTCAGAATTGCACATTGCAATGCGGAGAAATTACTGTTTGTGCATTTACAATATTCATTGATTTTTGCCATTGAAAAACGTCCAGAAATGATTGAAGCTACTGACTGAATGAAAGGAGCTGGCATCTCACTCTCTTTGAATCTTCTTTATCATGCTAAGAGGAGCAGGAAAAAGCAAAAAATTTCAGAATTGCACCTTGCAATGCGGAGAAATTACTGTTTGTGCATTTACAATATTCATTGATTTTTGCCATTGAAAAACGTCCAGAAATGATTGAAGCTACTGACTGAATGAAAGGAGCTGGCATCTCACTCTCTTTGAATCTTCTTTATCATGCTAAGAGGAGCAGGAAAAAGCAAAAAATTTCAGAATTGCACCTTGCAATGCGGAGAAATTACTGTTTGTGCATTTACAATATTCATTGATTTTTGCCATTGAAAAATGTCCAGAAATGATTGAAGCTACTGACTGAATGAAAGGAGCTGGCATCTCACTCTCTTTGAATCTTCTTTATCATGCTAAGAGGAGCAGGAAAAAGCAAAAAATTTCAGAATTGCGCCTTGCAATGCGGAGAAATTACTGTTTGTGCATTTACAAAATTCATTGATTTTTGCCATTGAAAAACATCATGTTATTCATATACCAGAAATGATTGAAGCTACTGACTGAAGGAAAGGATCTGGCATCTCACTCTCTTTGAATCTTCTTTATCATGCTAAGAGGAGCAGGAAAAAGCAAAAAATTTCAGAATTGCACCTTGCAATGCGGAGAAATTACTGTTTGTGCATTTACAATATTCATTGATTTTTGCCATTGAAAAACGTCCAGAAATGATTGAAGCTACTGACTGAATGAAAGGAGCTGGCATCTCACTCTCTTTGAATCTTCTTTATCATGCTAAGAGGAGCAGGAAAAAGCAAAAAATTTCAGAATTGCACCTTGCAATGCGGAGAAATTACTGTTTGTGCATTTACAATATTCATTGATTTTTGCCATTGAAAAACGTACAGAAATGATTGAAGCTACTGACTGAATGAAAGGAGCTGGCATCTCACTCTCTTTGAATCTTCTTTATCATGCTAAGAGGAGCAGGAAAAAGCAAAAAATTTCAGAATTGCACCTTGCAATGCGGAGAAATTACTGTTTGTGCATTTACAATATTCATTGATTTTTGCCATTGAAAAATGTCCAGAAATGATTGAAGCTACTGACTGAATGAAAGGAGCTGGCATCTCACTCTCTTCGAATCTTCTTTATCATGCTAAGAGGAGCAGGAAAAAGCAAAAAATTTCAGAATTGCGCCTTGCAATGCGGAGAAATTACTGTTTGTGCATTTACAAAATTCATTGATTTTTGCCATTGAAAAACATCATGTTATTCATATACCAGAAATGATTGAAGCTACTGACTGAAGGAAAGGATCTGGCATCTCACTCTCTTTGAATCTTCTTTATCATGCTAAGAGGAGCAGGAAAAAGCAAAAAATTTCAGAATTGCACCTTGCAATGCGGAGAAATTAATGTTTGTGCATTTACAATATTCATTGGTTTTTGCCATTGAAAAACATCCAGAAATGATTGAAGCTACTGACTGAATGAAAGGAGCTGGCATCTCACTCTCTTTGAATCTTCTTTATCATGCTAAGAGGAGCAGGAAAAAGCAAAAAATTTCAGAATTGCACCTTGCAATGCGGAGAAATTACTGTTTGTGCATTTACAATATTCATTGATTTTTGCGATTGAAAAACATCATGTTATTCATATACCAGAAATGATTGAAGCTACTGACTGAATGAAAGGAGCTGGCATCTCACTCTCTTTGAATCTTCTTTATCATGCTAAGAGGAGCAGGAAAAAGTAAAAAATTTCAGAATTGCACCTTGCAATGCGGAGAAATTACTGATTGTGCATTTACAATATTCAATGATTTTTGCCATTGAAAAACGTCCAGAAATGATTAAAGCTACTGACTGAATGAAAGGAGCTGGCATCTCACTCTCTTTGAATCTTCTTTATCATGCTAAGAGGAGCAGGAAAAAGCAAAAAATTTCAGAATTGCACCTTGCAATGCGGAGAAATTACTGTTTGTGCATTTACAATATTCATTGATTTTTGCCATTGAAAAACGTCCAGAAATGATTGAAGCTACTGACTGAATGAAAGGAGCTGGCATCTCACTCTCTTTGAATCTTCTTTATCATGCTAAGAGGAGCAGGAAAAAGCAAAAAATTTCAGAATTGCACCTTGCAATGCGGAGAAATTACTGTTTGTGCATTTACAATATTCATTGATTTTTGCCATTGAAAAACATCATGTTATTCATATACCAGAAATGATTGAAGCTACTGACTGAATGAAAGGAGCTGGCATCTCACTCTCTTTGAATCTTCTTTATCATGCTAAGAGGAGCAGGAAAAAGTAAAAAATTTCAGAATTGCACCTTGCAATGCGGAGAAATTACTGTTTGTGCATTTATAATATTCAATGATTTTTGCCATTGAAAAACGTCCAGAAATGATTGAAGCTACTGACTGAACGAAAGGAGCTGGCATCTCACTCTCTTTGAATCTTCTTTATCATGCTAAGAGGAGCAGAAAAAAGCAAAAAATTTCAGAATTGCACCTTGCAATGCGGAGAAATTACTGTTTGTGCATTTACAATATTCATTGATTTTTGCCATTGAAAAACATCATGTTATTCATATACCAGAAATGTTTGAAGCTACTGACTGAATGAAAGGAGCTGGCATCTCACTCTCTTTGAATCTTCTTTATCATGCTAAGAGGAGCAGGAAAAAGCAAAAAATTTCAGAATTGCACATTGCAATGCAGAGAAATTACTGTTTTTGCATTTACAATATTCATTGATTTTTGCCATTGAAAAACGTCCAGAAATGATTGAAGCTACTGACTTAATGAAAGGAGCTGGCATCTCACTCTCTTTGAATCTTCTTTATCATGCTAAGAGGAGCAGGAAAAAGCAAAAAATTTCAGAATTGCACCTTGCAATGCGGAGAAATTACTGTTTGTGCATTTACAATATTCATTGATTTTTGCCATTGAAAAACATCCAGAAATGATTGAAGCTACTGACTGAATGAAAGGAGCTGGCATCTCATTCTCTTTGAATCTTCTTTATCATGCTAAGAGGAGCAGGAAAAAGCAAAAAATTTCAGAATTGCACCTTGCAATGCGGAGAAATTACTGTTTGTGCATTTACAATATTCATTGATTTTTGCCATTGAAAAACATGTTATTCATATACCAGAAATGTTTGAAGCTCCTGACTGAATGAAAGGAGCTGGCACCTCACTCTCTTTGAATCTTCTTTATCATGCTAAGAGGAGCAGGAAAAAGCAAAAAATTTCAGAATTGCACCTTGCAATGCGGAGAAATTACTGTTTGTGCATTTACAATATTCATTGATTTTTGCCATTGAAAAACGTCCAGAAATGATTGAAGCTACTGACTGAATGAAAGGAGCTGTCATCTCACTCTCTTTGAATCTTCTTTATCATGCTAAGAGGAGCAGGAAAAAGCAAAAAATTTCAGAATTGCACCTTGCAATGCGGAGAAATTACTGTTTGTGCATTTACAATATTCATTGATTTTTGCCATTGAAAAATGTCCAGAAATGATTGAAGCTACTGACTGAATGAAAGGAGCTGGCATCTCACTCTCTTTGAATCTTCTTTATCATGCTAAGAGGAGCAGGAAAAAGCAAAAAATTTCAGAATTGCGCCTTGCAATGCGGAGAAATTACTGTTTGTGCATTTACAAAATTCATTGATTTTTGCCATTGAAAAACATCATGTTATTCATATGCCAGAAATGATTGAAGCTACTGACTGAAGGAAAGGAGCTGGCATCTCACTCTCTTTGAATCTTCTTTATCATGCTAAGAGGAGCAGGAAAAAGCAAAAAATTTCAGAATTGCACCTTGCAATGCGGAGAAATTACTGTTTGTGCATTTACAATATTCATTGATTTTTGCCATTGAAAAACGTCCAGAAATGATTGAAGCTACTGACTGAATGAAAGGAGCTGGCATCTCACTCTCTTTGAATCTTCTTTATCATGCTAAGAGGAGCAGGAAAAAGCAAAAAATTTCAGAATTGCACCTTGCAATGCGGAGAAATTACTGTTTGTGCATTTACAATATTCATTGATTTTTGCCATTGAAAAATGTCCAGAAATGATTGAAGCTACTGACTGAATGAAAGGAGCTGGCATCTCACTCTCTTTGAATCTTCTTTATCATGCTAAGAGGAGCAGGAAAAAGCAAAAAATTTCAGAATTGCACCTTGCAATGCGGAGAAATTACTGTTTGTGCATTTACAATATTCATTGATTTTTGCCATTGAAAAACATGTTATTCATATACCAGAAATGTTTGAAGCTCCTGACTGAATGAAAGGAGCTGGCACCTCACTCTCTTTGAATCTTCTTTATCATGCTGAGAGGAGCAGGAAAAAGCAAAAAATTTCAGAATTGCACCTTGCAATGCGGAGAAATTACTGTTTGTGCATTTACAATATTCATTGATTTTTGCCATTGAAAAACGTCCAGAAATGATTGAAGCTACTGACTGAATGAAAGGAGCTGTCATCTCACTCTCTTTGAATCTTCTTTATCATGCTAAGAGGAGCAGGAAAAAGCAAAAAATTTCAGAATTGCACCTTGCAATGCGGAGAAATTACTGTTTGTGCATTTACAATATTCATTGATTTTTGCCATTGAAAAATGTTCAGAAATGATTGAAGCTACTGACTGAATGAAAGGAGCTGGCATCTCACTCTCTTTGAATCTTCTTTATCATGCTAAGAGGAGCAGGAAAAAGCAAAAAATTTCAGAATTGCGCCTTGCAATGCGGAGAAATTACTGTTTGTGCATTTACAAAATTCATTGATTTTTGCCATTGAAAAACATCATGTTATTCATATGCCAGAAATGATTGAAGCTACTGACTGAAGGAAAGGAGCTGGCATCTCACTCTCTTTGAATCTTCTTTATCATGCTAAGAGGAGCAGGAAAAAGCAAAAAATTTCAGAATTGCACCTTGCAATGCGGAGAAATTACTGTTTGTGCATTTACAATATTCATTGATTTTTGCCATTGAAAAACGTCCAGAAATGATTGAAGCTACTGACTGAATGAAAGGAGCTGGCATCTCACTCTCTTTGAATCTTCTTTATCATGCTAAGAGGAGCAGGAAAAAGCAAAAAATTTCAGAATTGCACCTTGCAATGCGGAGAAATTACTGTTTGTGCATTTACAATATTCATTGATTTTTGCGATTGAAAAACATCATGTTATTCATATACCAGAAATGATTGAAGCTACTGACTGAATGAAAGGAGCTGGCATCTCACTCTCTTTGAATCTTCTTTATCATGCTAAGAGGAGCAGGAAAAAGTAAAAAATTTCAGAATTGCACCTTGCAATGCGGAGAAATTACTGTTTGTGCATTTACAATATTCACTGATTTTTGCCATTGAAAAACGTCCAGAAATGATTGAAGCTACTGACTGAACTAAAGGAGCTGGCATCTCACTCTCTTTGAATCTTCTTTATCATGCTAAGAGGAGCAGGAAAAAGCAAAAAATTTCAGAATTGCACCTTGCAATGCGGAGAAATTACTGTTTGTGCATTTACAATATTCATTGATTTTTGCCATTGAAAAACATCATGTTATTCATATACCAGAAATGTTTGAAGCTACTGACTGAATGAAAGGAGCTGGTATCTCACTCTCTTTGAATCTTCTTCACAATGCTAAGAGGAGCAGGAAAAAGCAAAAAATTTCAGAATTGCACCTTGCAATGCGGAGAAATTACTGTTTGTGCATTTACAATATTCATTGATTTTTGCCATTGAAAAACGTCCAGAAATGATGGAAGCTACTGACAATGAAAGGAGCTGGCATCTCACTCTCTTTGAATCTTCTTTATCATGCTAAGAGGAGCAGGAAAAAGCAAAAAATTTCAGAATTGCACCTTGCAATGCTGAGAAATTACTGTTTGTGCATTTACAAAATTCATTGATTTTTGCCATTGAAAAACATCATGTTATTCATATACCAGAAATGATTGAAGCTACTGACTGAATGAAAGGAGCTGGCATCTCACTCTCTTTGAATCTTCTTTATCATGCTAAGAGGAGCAGGAAAAAGCAAAAAATTTCAGAATTGCACCTTGCAATGCGGAGAAATTACTGTTTGTGCATTTACAATATTCATTGATTTTTGCCATTGAAAAACGTCCAGAAATGATTGAAGCTACTGACTGAATGAAAGGAGCTGGCATCTCACTCTCTTTGAATCTTCTTTATCATGCTAAGAGGAGCAGGAAAAAGCAAAAAATTTCAGAATTGCACCTTGCAATGCGGAGAAATTACTGTTTGTGCATTTACAATATTCATTGATTTTTGCCATTGAAAAACGTCCAGAAATGATTGAAGCTACTGACTGAATGAAAGGAGCTGGCATCTCACTCTCTTTGAATCTTCTTTATCATGCTAAGAGGAGCAGGAAAAAGCAAAAAATTTCAGAATTGCACCTTGCAATGCGGAGAAATTACAGTTTGTGCATTTACAATATTCATTGATTTTTGCCATTGAAAAACGTCCAGAAATGATTGAAGCTACTGACTGAATGAAAGGAGCTGGCATCTCACTCTCTTTGAATCTTCTTTATCATGCTAAGAGGAGCAGAAAAAAGCAAAAAATTTCAGAATTGCACCTTGCAATGCGGAGAAATTACTGTTTGTGCATTTACAATATTCATTGATTTTTGCCATTGAAAAACATCATGTTATTCATATACCAGAAATGTTTGAAGCTACTGACTGAATGAAAGGAGCTGGCATCTCACTCTCTTTGAATCTTCTTTATCATGCTAAGAGGAGCAGGAAAAAGCAAAAAATTTCAGAATTGCACCTTGCAATGCGGAGAAATTACTGTTTGTGCATTTACAATATTCATTGATTTTTGCCATTGAAAAACGTCCAGAAATGATTGAAGCTACTGACTGAATGAAAGGAGCTGGCATCTCACTCTCTTTGAATCTTCTTTATCATGCTAAGAGGAGCAGGAAAAAGCAAAAAATTTCAGAATTGCACCTTGCAATGCGGAGAAATTACTGTTTGTGCATTTACAATATTCATTGATTTTTGCGATTGAAAAACATCATGTTATTCATATACCAGAAATGATTGAAGCTACTGACTGAATGAAAGGAGCTGGCATCTCACTCTCTTTGAATCTTCTTTATCATGCTAAGAGGAGCAGGAAAAAGTAAAAAATTTCAGAATTGCACCTTGCAATGCGGAGAAATTACTGTTTGTGCATTTACAATATTCACTGATTTTTGCCATTGAAAAACGTCCAGAAATGATTGAAGCTACTGACTGAACTAAAGGAGCTGGCATCTCACTCTCTTTGAATCTTCTTTATCATGCTAAGAGGAGCAGGAAAAAGCAAAAAATTTCAGAATTGCACCTTGCAATGCGGAGAAATTACTGTTTGTGCATTTACAATATTCATTGATTTTTGCCATTGAAAAACATCATGTTATTCATATACCAGAAATGTTTGAAGCTACTGACTGAATGAAAGGAGCTGGTATCTCACTCTCTTTGAATCTTCTTCACAATGCTAAGAGGAGCAGGAAAAAGCAAAAAATTTCAGAATTGCACCTTGCAATGCGGAGAAATTACTGTTTGTGCATTTACAATATTCATTGATTTTTGCCATTGAAAAACGTCCAGAAATGATGGAAGCTACTGACAATGAAAGGAGCTGGCATCTCACTCTCTTTGAATCTTCTTTATCATGCTAAGAGGAGCAGGAAAAAGCAAAAAATTTCAGAATTGCACCTTGCAATGCTGAGAAATTACTGTTTGTGCATTTACAAAATTCATTGATTTTTGCCATTGAAAAACATCATGTTATTCATATACCAGAAATGATTGAAGCTACTGACTGAATGAAAGGAGCTGGCATCTCACTCTCTTTGAATCTTCTTTATCATGCTAAGAGGAGCAGGAAAAAGCAAAAAATTTCAGAATTGCACCTTGCAATGCGGAGAAATTACTGTTTGTGCATTTACAATATTCATTGATTTTTGCCATTGAAAAACGTCCAGAAATGATTGAAGCTACTGACTGAATGAAAGGAGCTGGCATCTCACTCTCTTTGAATCTTCTTTATCATGCTAAGAGGAGCAGGAAAAAGCAAAAAATTTCAGAATTGCACCTTGCAATGCGGAGAAATTACTGTTTGTGCATTTACAATATTCATTGATTTTTGCCATTGAAAAACGTCCAGAAATGATTGAAGCTACTGACTGAATGAAAGGAGCTGGCATCTCACTCTCTTTGAATCTTCTTTATCATGCTAAGAGGAGCAGGAAAAAGCAAAAAATTTCAGAATTGCACCTTGCAATGCGGAGAAATTACAGTTTGTGCATTTACAATATTCATTGATTTTTGCCATTGAAAAACGTCCAGAAATGATTGAAGCTACTGACTGAATGAAAGGAGCTGGCATCTCACTCTCTTTGAATCTTCTTTATCATGCTAAGAGGAGCAGGAAAAAGCAAAAAATTTCAGCATTGCACCTTGCAATGCGGAGAAATTACTGTTTGTGCATTTACAATATTCATTGATTTTTGCCATTGAAAAATGTCCAGAAATGATTGAAGCTACTGACTGAATGAAAGGAGCTGGCATCTCACTCTCTTTGAATCTTCTTTATCATGCTAAGAGGAGCAGGAAAAAGCAAAAAATTTCAGAATTGCACCTTGCAATGCGGAGAAATTACTGTTTGTGCATTTACAATATTCATTGATTTTTGCCATTGAAAAACATGTTATTCATATACCAGAAATGTTTGAAGCTCCTGACTGAATGAAAGGAGCTGGCACCTCACTCTCTTTGAATCTTGTTTATCATGCTAAGAGGAGCAGGAAAAAGCAAAAAATTTCAGAATTGCACCTTGCAATGCGGAGAAATTACTGTTTGTGCATTTACAATATTCATTGATTTTTGCCATTGAAAAACGTCCAGAAATGATTGAAGCTACTGACTGAATGAAAGGAGCTAGCATCTCACTCTCTTTGAATCTTCTTTATCATGCTAAGAGGAGCAGGAAAAAGCAAAAAATTTCAGAATTGCACCTTGCAATGCGGAGAAATTACTGTTTGTGCATTTACAAAATTCATTGATTTTTGCCATTGAAAAACATCATGTTATTCATATACCAGAAATGATTGAAGCTACTGACTGAAGGAAAGGAGCTGGCATCTCACTCTCTTTGAATCTTCTTTATCATGCTAAGAGGAGCAGGAAAAAGCAAAAAATTTCAGAATTGCACCTTGCAATGCGGAGAAATTACTGTTTGTGCATTTACAATATTCATTGATTTTTGCCATTGAAAAACGTCCAGAAATGATTGAAGCTACTGACTGAATGAAAGGAGCTGGCATCTCACTCTCTTTGAATCTTCTTTATCATGCTAAGAGGAGCAGGAAAAAGCAAAAAATTTCAGAATTGCACCTTGCAATGCGGAGAAATTACTGTTTGTGCATTTACAATATTCATTGATTTTTGCCATTGAAAAACGTCCAGAAATGATTGAAGCTACTGACTGAATGAAAGGAGCTGGCATCTCACTCTCTTTGAATCTTCTTTATCATGCTAAGAGGAGCAGGAAAAATTAAAAAATTTCAGAATTGCACCTTGCAATGCGGAGAAATTACAGTTTGTGCATTTACAATATTCATTGATTTTTGCCATTGAAAAACGTCCAGAAATGATTGAAGCTACTGACTGAATGAAAGGAGCTGGCATCTCACTCTCTTTGAATCTTCTTTATCATGCTAAGAGGAGCAGGAAAAAGCAAAAAATTTCAGCATTGCACCTTGCAATGCGGAGAAATTACTGTTTGTGCATTTACAATATTCATTGATTTTTGCCATTGAAAAATGTCCAGAAATGATTGAAGCTACTGACTGAATGAAAGGAGCTGGCATCTCACTCTCTTTGAATCTTCTTTATCATGCTAAGAGGAGCAGGAAAAAGCAAAAAATTTCAGAATTGCACCTTGCAATGCGGAGAAATTACTGTTTGTGCATTTACAATATTCATTGATTTTTGCCATTGAAAAACATGTTATTCATATACCAGAAATGTTTGAAGCTCCTGACTGAATGAAAGGAGCTGGCACCTCACTCTCTTTGAATCTTGTTTATCATGCTAAGAGGAGCAGGAAAAAGCAAAAAATTTCAGAATTGCACCTTGCAATGCGGAGAAATTACTGTTTGTGCATTTACAATATTCATTGATTTTTGCCATTGAAAAACGTCCAGAAATGATTGAAGCTACTGACTGAATGAAAGGAGCTAGCATCTCACTCTCTTTGAATCTTCTTTATCATGCTAAGAGGAGCAGGAAAAAGCAAAAAATTTCAGAATTGCACCTTGCAATGCGGAGAAATTACTGTTTGTGCATTTACAAAATTCATTGATTTTTGCCATTGAAAAACATCATGTTATTCATATACCAGAAATGATTGAAGCTACTGACTGAAGGAAAGGAGCTGGCATCTCACTCTCTTTGAATCTTCTTTATCATGCTAAGAGGAGCAGGAAAAAGCAAAAAATTTCAGAATTACACCTTGCAATGCGGAGAAATTACTGTTTGTGCATTTACAATATTCATTGATTTTTGCCATTGAAAAACGTCCGGAAATGATTGAAGCTACTGACTGAATGAAAGGAGCTGGCATCTCACTCTCTTTGAATCTTCTTTATCATGCTAAGAGGAGCAGGAAAAAGCAAAAAATTTCAGAATTGCACCTTGCAATGCGGAGAAATTACTGTTTGTGCATTTACAATATTCATTGATTTTTGCGATTGAAAAACATCATGTTATTCATATACCAGAAATGATTGAAGCTACTGACTGAATGAAAGGAGCTGGCATCTCACTCTCTTTGAATCTTCTTTATCATGCTAAGAGGAGCAGGAAAAAGTCAAAAATTTCAGAATTGCACCTTGCAATGCGGAGAAATTACTGTTTGTGCATTTACAATATTCAATGATTTTTGCAATTGAAAAACGTCCATAAATGATTGAAGCTACTGACTGAATGAAAGGAGCTGGCATCTCACTCTCTTTGAATCTTGTTTATCATGCTAAAAGGAGCAGGAAAAAGCAAAAAATTTCAGAATTGCACCTTGCAATGCGGAGAAATTACTGTTTGTGCATTTACAATATTCATTGATTTTTGCCATTGAAAAACGTCCAGAAATGATTGAAGCTACTGACTGAATGAAAGGAGCTGGCATCTCACTCTCTTTGAATCTTCTTTATCATGCTAAGAGGAGCAGGAAAAAGCAAAAAATTTCAGAATTGCACCTTGCAATGCGGAGAAATTACTGTTTGTGCATTTACAATATTCATTGATTTTTGCAATTGAAAAACGTCCAGAAATGATTGAAGCTACTGACTGAATGAAAGGAGATGGCATCTCACTCTCTTTGAATCTTCTTTATCATGCTAAGAGGAGCAGGAAAAAGTAAAAAATTTCAGAATTGCACCTTGCAATGCGGAGAAATTACTGTTTGTGCATTTACAATATTCAATGATTTTTGCCATTGAAAAACGTCCAGAAATGATTGAAGCTACTGACTGAATGAAAGGAGCTGGCATCTCACTCTCTTTGAATCTTCTTTATCATGCTAAGAGGAGCAGGAAAAAGCAAAAAATTTCAGAATTGCACCTTGCAATGCGGAGAAATTACTGTTTGTGCATTTACAATATTCATTGATTTTTGCCATTGAAAAACATGTTATTCATATACCAGAAATGTTTGAAGCTCCTGACTGAATGAAAGGAGCTGGCACCTCACTCTCTTTGAATCTTGTTTATCATGCTAAGAGGAGCAGGAAAAAGCAAAAAATTTCAGAATTGCACCTTGCAATGCGGAGAAATTACTGTTTGTGCATTTACAATATTCATTGATTTTTGCCATTGAAAAACGTCCAGAAATGATTGAAGCTACTGACTGAATGAAAGGAGCTAGCATCTCACTCTCTTTGAATCTTCTTTATCATGCTAAGAGGAGCAGGAAAAAGCAAAAAATTTCAGAATTGCACCTTGCAATGCGGAGAAATTACTGTTTGTGCATTTACAAAATTCATTGATTTTTGCCATTGAAAAACATCATGTTATTCATATACCAGAAATGATTGAAGCTACTGACTGAAGGAAAGGAGCTGGCATCTCACTCTCTTTGAATCTTCTTTATCATGCTAAGAGGAGCAGGAAAAAGCAAAAAATTTCAGAATTGCACCTTGCAATGCGGAGAAATTACTGTTTGTGCATTTACAATATTCATTGATTTTTGCCATTGAAAAACGTCCAGAAATGATTGAAGCTACTGACTGAATGAAAGGAGCTGGCATCTCACTCTCTTTGAATCTTCTTTATCATGCTAAGAGGAGCAGGAAAAAGCAAAAAATTTCAGAATTGCACCTTGCAATGCGGAGAAATTACTGTTTGTGCATTTACAATATTCATTGATTTTTGCCATTGAAAAACGTCCAGAAATTATTGAAGCTACTGACTGAATGAAAGGAGCTGGCATCTCACTCTCTTTGAATCTTCTTTATCATGCTAAGAGGAGCAGGAAAAAGCAAAAAATTTCAGAATTGCACCTTGCAATGCGGAGAAATTACAGTTTGTGCATTTACAATATTCATTGATTTTTGCCATTGAAAAACGTCCAGAAATGATTGAAGCTACTGACTGAATGAAAGGAGCTGGCATCTCACTCTCTTTGAATCTTCTTTATCATGCTAAGAGGAGCAGGAAAAAGCAAAAAATTTCAGCATTGCACCTTGCAATGCGGAGAAATTACTGTTTGTGCATTTACAATATTCATTGATTTTTGCCATTGAAAAATGTCCAGAAATGATTGAAGCTACTGACTGAATGAAAGGAGCTGGCATCTCACTCTCTTTGAATCTTCTTTATCATGCTAAGAGGAGCAGGAAAAAGCAAAAAATTTCAGAATTGCACCTTGCAATGCGGAGAAATTACTGTTTGTGCATTTACAATATTCATTGATTTTTGCCATTGAAAAACATGTTATTCATATACCAGAAATGTTTGAAGCTCCTGACTGAATGAAAGGAGCTGGCACCTCCCTCTCTTTGAATCTTGTTTATCATGCTAAGAGGAGCAGGAAAAAGCAAAAAATTTCAGAATTGCACCTTGCAATGCGGAGAAATTACTGTTTGTGCATTTACAATATTCATTGATTTTTGCCATTGAAAAACGTCCAGAAATGATTGAAGCTACTGACTGAATGAAAGGAGCTAGCATCTCACTCTCTTTGAATCTTCTTTATCATGCTAAGAGGAGCAGGAAAAAGCAAAAAATTTCAGAATTGCACCTTGCAATGCGGAGAAATTACTGTTTGTGCATTTACAAAATTCATTGATTTTTGCCATTGAAAAACATCATGTTATTCATATACCAGAAATGATTGAAGCTACTGACTGAAGGAAAGGAGCTGGCATCTCACTCTCTTTGAATCTTCTTTATCATGCTAAGAGGAGCAGGAAAAAGCAAAAAATTTCAGAATTACACCTTGCAATGCGGAGAAATTACTGTTTGTGCATTTACAATATTCATTGATTTTTGCCATTGAAAAACGTCCGGAAATGATTGAAGCTACTGACTGAATGAAAGGAGCTGGCATCTCACTCTCTTTGAATCTTCTTTATCATGCTAAGAGGAGCAGGAAAAAGCAAAAAATTTCAGAATTGCACCTTGCAATGCGGAGAAATTACTGTTTGTGCATTTACAATATTCATTGATTTTTGCGATTGAAAAACATCATGTTATTCATATACCAGAAATGATTGAAGCTACTGACTGAATGAAAGGAGCTGGCATCTCACTCTCTTTGAATCTTCTTTATCATGCTAAGAGGAGCAGGAAAAAGTCAAAAATTTCAGAATTGCACCTTGCAATGGGGAGAAATTACTGTTTGTGCATTTACAATATTCAATGATTTTTGCAATTGAAAAACGTCCATAAATGATTGAAGCTACTGACTGAATGAAAGGAGCTGGCATCTCACTCTCTTTGAATCTTGTTTATCATGCTAAAAGGAGCAGGAAAAAGCAAAAAATTTCAGAATTGCACCTTGCAATGCGGAGAAATTACTGTTTGTGCATTTACAATATTCATTGATTTTTGCCATTGAAAAACGTCCAGAAATGATTGAAGCTACTGACTGAATGAAAGGAGCTGGCATCTCACTCTCTTTGAATCTTCTTTATCATGCTAAGAGGAGCAGGAAAAAGCAAAAAATTTCAGAATTGCACCTTGCAATGCGGAGAAATTACTGTTTGTGCATTTACAATATTCATTGATTTTTGCCATTGAAAAACATCATGTTATTCATATACCAGAAATGTTTGAAGCTACTGACTGAATGAAAGGAGCTGGTATCTCACTCTCTTTGAATCTTCTTCACAATGCTAAGAGGAGCAGGAAAAAGCAAAAAATTTCAGAATTGCACCTTGCAATGCGGAGAAATTACTGTTTGTGCATTTACAATATTCATTGATTTTTGCCATTGAAAAACGTCCAGAAATGATGGAAGCTACTGACAATGAAAGGAGCTGGCATCTCACTCTCTTTGAATCTTCTTTATCATGCTAAGAGGAGCAGGAAAAAGCAAAAAATTTCAGAATTGCACCTTGCAATGCTGAGAAATTACTGTTTGTGCATTTACAAAATTCATTGATTTTTGCCATTGAAAAACATCATGTTATTCATATACCAGAAATGATTGAAGCTACTGACTGAATGAAAGGAGCTGGCATCTCACTCTCTTTGAATCTTCTTTATCATGCTAAGAGGAGCAGGAAAAAGCAAAAAATTTCAGAATTGCACCTTGCAATGCGGAGAAATTACTGTTTGTGCATTTACAATATTCATTGATTTTTGCCATTGAAAAACGTCCAGAAATGATTGAAGCTACTGACTGAATGAAAGGAGCTGGCATCTCACTCTCTTTGAATCTTCTTTATCATGCTAAGAGGAGCAGGAAAAAGCAAAAAATTTCAGAATTGCACCTTGCAATGCGGAGAAATTACTGTTTGTGCATTTACAATATTCATTGATTTTTGCCATTGAAAAACGTCCAGAAATGATTGAAGCTACTGACTGAATGAAAGGAGCTGGCATCTCACTCTCTTTGAATCTTCTTTATCATGCTAAGAGGAGCAGGAAAAAGCAAAAAATTTCAGAATTGCACCTTGCAATGCGGAGAAATTACAGTTTGTGCATTTACAATATTCATTGATTTTTGCCATTGAAAAACGTCCAGAAATGATTGAAGCTACTGACTGAATGAAAGGAGCTGGCATCTCACTCTCTTTGAATCTTCTTTATCATGCTAAGAGGAGCAGAAAAAAGCAAAAAATTTCAGAATTGCACCTTGCAATGCGGAGAAATTACTGTTTGTGCATTTACAATATTCATTGATTTTTGCCATTGAAAAACATCATGTTATTCATATACCAGAAATGTTTGAAGCTACTGACTGAATGAAAGGAGCTGGCATCTCACTCTCTTTGAATCTTCTTTATCATGCTAAGAGGAGCAGGAAAAAGCAAAAAATTTCAGAATTGCACCTTGCAATGCGGAGAAATTACTGTTTGTGCATTTACAATATTCATTGATTTTTGCCATTGAAAAACGTCCAGAAATGATTGAAGCTACTGACTGAATGAAAGGAGCTGGCATCTCACTCTCTTTGAATCTTCTTATCATGCTAAGAGGAGCAGGAAAAAGCAAAAAATTTCAGAATTGCACCTTGCAATGCGGAGAAATTACTGTTTGTGCATTTACAATATTCATTGATTTTTGCGATTGAAAAACATCATGTTATTCATATACCAGAAATGATTGAAGCTACTGACTGAATGAAAGGAGCTGGCATCTCACTCTCTTTGAATCTTCTTTATCATGCTAAGAGGAGCAGGAAAAAGTAAAAAATTTCAGAATTGCACCTTGCAATGCGGAGAAATTACTGTTTGTGCATTTACAATATTCACTGATTTTTGCCATTGAAAAACGTCCAGAAATGATTGAAGCTACTGACTGAACTAAAGGAGCTGGCATCTCACTCTCTTTGAATCTTCTTTATCATGCTAAGAGGAGCAGGAAAAAGCAAAAAATTTCAGAATTGCACCTTGCAATGCGGAGAAATTACTGTTTGTGCATTTACAATATTCATTGATTTTTGCCATTGAAAAACATCATGTTATTCATATACCAGAAATGTTTGAAGCTACTGACTGAATGAAAGGAGCTGGTATCTCACTCTCTTTGAATCTTCTTCACAATGCTAAGAGGAGCAGGAAAAAGCAAAAAATTTCAGAATTGCACCTTGCATTGCGGAGAAATTACTGTTTGTGCATTTACAATATTCATTGATTTTTGCCATTGAAAAACGTCCAGAAATGATGGAAGCTACTGACAATGAAAGGAGCTGGCATCTCACTCTCTTTGAATCTTCTTTATCATGCTAAGAGGAGCAGGAAAAAGCAAAAAATTTCAGAATTGCACCTTGCAATGCTGAGAAATTACTGTTTGTGCATTTACAAAATTCATTGATTTTTGCCATTGAAAAACATCATGTTATTCATATACCAGAAATGATTGAAGCTACTGACTGAATGAAAGGAGCTGGCATCTCACTCTCTTTGAATCTTCTTTATCATGCTAAGAGGAGCAGGAAAAAGCAAAAAATTTCAGAATTGCACCTTGCAATGCGGAGAAATTACTGTTTGTGCATTTACAATATTCATTGATTTTTGCCATTGAAAAACGTCCAGAAATGATTGAAGCTACTGACTGAATGAAAGGAGCTGGCATCTCACTCTCTTTGAATCTTCTTTATCATGCTAAGAGGAGCAGGAAAAAGCAAAAAATTTCAGAATTGCACCTTGCAATGCGGAGAAATTACTGTTTGTGCATTTACAATATTCATTGATTTTTGCCATTGAAAAACGTCCAGAAATGATTGAAGCTACTGACTGAATGAAAGGAGCTGGCATCTCACTCTCTTTGAATCTTCTTTATCATGCTAAGAGGAGCAGGAAAAAGCAAAAAATTTCAGAATTGCACCTTACAATGCGGAGAAATTACAGTTTGTGCATTTACAATATTCATTGATTTTTGCCATTGAAAAACGTCCAGAAATGATTGAAGCTACTGACTGAATGAAAGGAGCTGGCATCTCACTCTCTTTGAATCTTCTTTATCATGCTAAGAGGAGCAGGAAAAAGCAAAAAATTTCAGCATTGCACCTTGCAATGCGGAGAAATTACTGTTTGTGCATTTACAATATTCATTGATTTTTGCCATTGAAAAATGTCCAGAAATGATTGAAGCTACTGACTGAATGAAAGGAGCTGGCATCTCACTCTCTTTGAATCTTCTTTATCATGCTAAGAGGAGCAGGAAAAAGCAAAAAATTTCAGAATTGCACCTTGCAATGCGGAGAAATTACTGTTTGTGCATTTACAATATTCATTGATTTTTGCCATTGAAAAACATGTTATTCATATACCAGAAATGTTTGAAACTCCTGACTGAATGAAAGGAGCTGGCACCTCACTCTCTTTGAATCTTGTTTATCATGCTAAGAGGAGCAGGAAAAAGCAAAAAATTTCAGAATTGCACCTTGCAATGCGGAGAAATTACTGTTTGTGCATTTACAATATTCATTGATTTTTGCCATTGAAAAACGTCCAGAAATGATTGAAGCTACTGACTGAATGAAAGGAGCTAGCATCTCACTCTCTTTGAATCTTCTTTATCATGCTAAGAGGAGCAGGAAAAAGCAAAAAATTTCAGAATTGCACCTTGCAATGCGGAGAAATTACTGTTTGTGCATTTACAAAATTCATTGATTTTTGCCATTGAAAAACATCATGTTATTCATATACCAGAAATGATTGAAGCTACTGACTGAAGGAAAGGAGCTGGCATCTCACTCTCTTTGAATCTTCTTTATCATGCTAAGAGGAGCAGGAAAAAGCAAAAAATTTCAGAATTACACCTTGCAATGCGGAGAAATTACTGTTTGTGCATTTACAATATTCATTGATTTTTGCCATTGAAAAACGTCCGGAAATGATTGAAGCTACTGACTGAATGAAAGGAGCTGGCATCTCACTCTCTTTGAATCTTCTTTATCATGCTAAGAGGAGCAGGAAAAAGCAAAAAATTTCAGAATTGCACCTTGCAATGCGGAGAAATTACTGTTTGTGCATTTACAATATTCATTGATTTTTGCGATTGAAAAACATCATGTTATTCATATACCAGAAATGATTGAAGCTACTGACTGAATGAAAGGAGCTGGCATCTCACTCTCTTTGAATCTTCTTTATCATGCTAAGAGGAGCAGGAAAAAGTCAAAAATTTCAGAATTGCACCTTGCAATGCGGAGAAATTACTGTTTGTGCATTTACAATATTCAATGATTTTTGCAATTGAAAAACGTCCATAAATGATTGAAGCTACTGACTGAATGAAAGGAGCTGGCATCTCACTCTCTTTGAATCTTGTTTATCATGCTAAAAGGAGCAGGAAAAAGCAAAAAATTTCAGAATTGCACCTTGCAATGCGGAGAAATTACTGTTTGTGCATTTACAATATTCATTGATTTTTGCCATTGAAAAACGTCCAGAAATGATTGAAGCTACTGACTGAATGAAAGGAGCTGGCATCTCACTCTCTTTGAATCTTCTTTATCATGCTAAGAGGAGCAGGAAAAAGCAAAAAATTTCAGAATTGCACCTTGCAATGCGGAGAAATTACTGTTTGTGCATTTACAATATTCATTGATTTTTGCAATTGAAAAACGTCCAGAAATGATTGAAGCTACTGACTGAATGAAAGGAGATGGCATCTCACTCTCTTTGAATCTTCTTTATCATGCTAAGAGGAGCAGGAAAAAGTAAAAAATTTCAGAATTGCACCTTGCAATGCGGAGAAATTACTGTTTGTGCATTTACAATATTCAATGATTTTTGCCATTGAAAAACGTCCAGAAATGATTGAAGCTACTGACTGAACGAAAGGAGCTGGCATCTCACTCTCTTTGAATCTTCTTTATCATGCTAAGAGGAGCAGGAAAAAGCAAAAAATTTCAGAATTGCACCTTGCAATGCGGAGAAATTACTGTTTGTGCATTTACAATATTCATTGATTTTTGCCATTGAAAAACATCATGTTATTCATATACCAGAAATGTTTGAAGCTACTGACTGAATGAAAGGAGCTGGTATCTCACTCTCTTTGAATCTTCTTCATAATGCTAAGAGGAGCAGGAAAAAGCAAAAAATTTCAGAATTGCACCTTGCAATGCGGAGAAATTACTGTTTGTGCATTTACAATATTCATTGATTTTTGCCATTGAAAAACGTCCAGAAATGATTGAAGCTACTGACAATGAAAGGAGCTGGCATCTCACTCTCTTTGAATCTTCTTTATCATGCTAAGAGGAGCAGGAAAAAGCAAAAAATTTCAGAATTGCACCTTGCAATGCTGAGAAATTACTGTTTGTGCATTTACAAAATTCATTGATTTTTGCCATTGAAAAACATCATGTTATTCATATACCAGAAATGATTGAAGCTACTGACTGAATGAAAGGAGCTGGCATCTCACTCTCTTTGAATCTTCTTTATCATGCTAAGAGGAGCAGGAAAAAGCAAAAAATTTCAGAATTGCACCTTGCAATGCGGAGAAATTACTGTTTGTGCATTTACAATATTCATTGATTTTTGCCATTGAAAAACATCATGTTATTCATATACCAGAAATGTTTGAAGCTACTGACTGAATGAAAGGAGCTGACATCTCACTCTCTTTGAATCTTCTTTATCATGCTAAGAGGAGCAGGAAAAAGCAAAAAATTTCAGAATTGCACCTTGCAATGCGGAGAAATTACTGTTTGTGCATTTACAATATTCATTGATTTTTGCCATTGAAAAACGTCCAGAAATGATTGAAGCTACTGACTGAATGAAAGGAGCTGGCATCTCACTCTCTTTGAATCTTCTTTATCATGCTAAGAGGAGCAGGAAAAAGCAAAAAATTTCAGAATTGCACCTTGCAATGCGGAGAAATTACTGTTTGTGCATTTACAATATTCATTGATTTTTGCCATTGAAAAACGTCCAGAAATGATTGAAGCTACTGACTGAATGAAAGGAGCTGGCATCTCACTCTCTTTGAATCTTCTTTATCATGCTAAGAGGAGCAGGAAAAAGCAAAAAATTTCAGAATTGCACCTTGCAATGCGGAGAAATTACTGTTTGTGCATTTAAAATATTCATTGATTTTTGCCATTGAAAAACGTCCAGAAATGATTGAAGCTACTGACAATGAAAGGAGCTGGCATCTCACTCTCTTTGAATCTTCTTTATCATGCTAAGAGCAGCAGGAAAAAGCAAAAAATTTCAGAATTGCACCTTGCAATGCGGAGAAATTACTGTTTGTGCATTTACAAAATTCATTGATTTTTGCCATTGAAAAACATCATGTTATTCATATACCAGAAATGATTGAAGCTACTGACTGAATGAAAGGAGCTGGCATCTCACTCTCTTTGAATCTTCTTTATCATGCTAAGAGGAGCAGGAAAAAGCAAAAAATTTCAGAATTGCACCTTGCAATGCGGAGAAATTACTGTTTGTGCATTTACAATATTCATTGATTTTTGCCATTGAAAAACATCATGTTATTCATATACCAGAAATGTTTGAAGCTACTGACTGAATGAAAGGAGCTGACATCTCACTCTCTTTGAATCTTCTTTATCATGCTAAGAGGAGCAGGAAAAAGCAAAAAATTTCAGAATTGCACCTTGCAATGCGGAGAAATTACTGTTTGTGCATTTACAATATTCATTGATTTTTGCCATTGAAAAATGTCCAGAAATAATTGAAGCTACTGACTGAATGAAAGGAGCTGGCATCTCACTCTCTTTGAATCTTCTTTATCATGCTAAGAGGAGCACAAACAGTAATTTATCCGCATTGCAAGGTGCAATTCTGAAATTTTTTGCTTTTTCCTGCTCCTCTTAGCATGATAAATAAGATTCAAAGAGAGTGAGATGCCAGCTCCTTTCATTCAGTCAGTAGCTTCAATCATTTCTGGATGTTTTTCAATGGCAAAAATCAATGAATATTGTAAATGCACAAACAGTAATTTCTCCGCATTGCAAGGTGCAATTCTGAAATTTTTTGCTTTTTCCTGCTCCTCTTAGCATGATAAAGAAGATTCAAAGAGAGTGAGATGCCAGCTCCTTTCCTTCAGTCAGTAGCTTCAATCATTTCTGGTATATGAATAACATGATGTTTTTCAATGGCAAAAATCAATGAATTTTGTAAATGCACAAACAGTAATTTCTCCGCATTGCAAGGCGCAATTCTGAAATTTTTTGCTTTTTCCTGCTCCTCTTAGCATGATAAAGAAGATTCAAAGAGAGTGAGATGCCAGCTCCTTTCATTCAGTCAGTAGCTTCAATCATTTCTGGACATTTTTCAATGGCAAAAATCAATGAATATTGTAAATGCACAAACAGTAATTTCTCCGCATTGCAAGGTGCAATTCTGAAATTTTTTGCTTTTTCCTGCTCCTCTTAGCATGATAAAGAAGATTCAAAGAGAGTGAGATGCCAGCTCCTTTCATTCAGTCAGTAGCTTCAATCATTTCTGGACGTTTTTCAATGGCAAAAATCAATGAATATTGTAAATGCACAAACAGTAATTTCTCCGCATTGCAAGGTGCAATTCTGAAATTTTTTGCTTTTTCCTGCTCCTCTTAGGATGATAAAGAAGATTCAAAGAGAGTGATATGCCAGCTTCTTTCATTCAGTCAGTACCTTCAATCATTTCTGGACGTTTTTCAATGGCAAAAATCAATGAATATTGTAAATGCACAAACAGTAATTTCTCCGCATTGCAAGGTGCAATTCTGAAATTTTTTGCTTTTTCCTGCTCCTCTTAGCATGATAAAGAAGATTCAAAGAGAGTGAGATGCCAGCTCCTTTCATTCAGTCAGTAGCTTCAATCATTTCTGGACGTTTTTCAATGGCAAAAATCAATGAATATTGTAAATGCACAAACTGTAATTTCTCCGCATTGCAAGGTGCAATTCTGAAATTTTTTGCTTTTTCCTGCTCCTCTTAGCATGATAAAGAAGATTCAAAGAGAGTGAGATGCCAGCTCCTTTCATTCAGTCAGTAGCTTCAATCATTTCTGGTATATGAATAACATGATGTTTTTCAATAGCAAAAATCAATGAATATTGTAAATGCACAAACAGTAATTTCTCCGCATTGCAAGGTGCAATTCTGAAATTTTTTGTTTTTTCCTGCTCCTCTTAGCATGATAAAGAAGATTCAAAGAGAGTGAGATGCCAGCTCCTTTCATTCAGTCAGTAGCTTCAATCATTTCTGGACGTTTTTCAATGGCAAAAATCAATGAATATTGTAAATGCACAAACAGTAATTTCTCCGCATTGCAAGGTGCAATTCTGAAATTTTTGCTTTTTCCTGCTCCTCTTAGCATGATAAACAAGATTCAAAGAGAGTGAGATGCCAGCTCCTTTCATTCAGTCAGTAGCTTCAATCATTTCTGGACGTTTTTCAATGGCAAAAATCATTGAATATTGTAAATGCACAAACAGTAATTTCTCCGCATTGCAAGGTGCAATTCTGAAATTTTTTACTTTTTCCTGCTCCTCTTAGCATGATAAAGAAGATTCAAAGAGAGTGAGATGCCAGCTCCTTTCATTCAGTCAGTAGCTTCAAACATTTCTGGTATATGAATAACATGATGTTTTTCAATGGCAAAAATCAATGAATATTGTAAATGCACAAACAGTAATTTCTCCGCATTGCAAGGTGCAAGTCTGAAATTTTTTGCTTTTTCCTGCTCCTCTTAGCATGATAAAGAAGATTCAAAGAGAGTGAGATGCCAGCTACTTTCATTCAGTCAGTAGCTTCAATCATTTCTGGACGTTTTTCAATGGTAAAAATCAATGAATATTGTAAATGCACAAACAGTAATTTCTCCACATTGCAAGGTGCAATTCTGAAATTTTTTGCTTTTTCCTGCTCCTCTTAGCATGATAAAGAAGATTCAAAGAGAGTGAGATGCCAGCTCCTTTCATTCAGTCAGTAGCTTCAATCATTTCTGGTATATGAATAACATGATGTTTTTCAATGGCAAAAATCAATGAATATTGTAAATGCACAAACAGTAATTTCTCCGCATTGCAAGGTGCAAGTCTGAAATTTTTTGCTTTTTCCTGCTCCTCTTAGCATGATAAAGAAGATTCAAAGAGAGTGAGATGCCAGCTACTTTCATTCAGTCAGTAGCTTCAATCATTTCTGGACGTTTTTCAATGGTAAAAATCAATGAATATTGTAAATGCACAAACAGTAATTTCTCCACATTGCAAGGTGCAATTCTGAAATTTTTTGCTTTTTCCTGCTCCTCTTAGCATGATAAAGAAGATTCAAAGAGAGTGAGATGCCAGCTCCTTTCATTCAGTCAGTAGCTTCAAACATTTCTGGTATATGAATAACATGATGTTTTTCAATGGCAAAAATCAATGAATATTGTAAATGCACAAACAGTAATTTCTCCGCATTGCAAGGTGCAATTCTGAAATTTTTTGCTTTTTCCTGCTCCTCTTAGCATGATAAAGAAGATTCAAAGAGAGTGAGATGCCAGCTTCTTTCATTCAGTCAGTAGCTTCAATCATTTCTGGATGTTTTTCAATGGCAAAAATCAATGAATATTGTAAATGCACAAACTGTAATTTCTCCGCATTGCAAGGTGAAATTCTGAAATTTTTTGCTTTTTCCTGCTCCTCTTAGCATGATAAAGAAGATTCAAAGAGAGTGAGATGCCAGCTCCTTTCATTCAGTCAGTAGCTTCAATCATTTCTGGACGTTTTTCAATGGCAAAAATCAATGAATATTGTAAATGCACAAACAGTAATTTCTCCGCATTGCAAGGTGCAATTCTGAAATTTTTTGCGTTTTCCTGCTCCTCTTAGCATGATAAAGAAGATTCAAAGAGAGTGAGATGCCAGCTCCTTTCATTCAGTCAGTAGCTTCAATCATTTCTGGACGTTTTTCAATGGCAAAAATCAATGAATATTGTAAATGCACAAACAGTAATTTCTCCGCATTGCAAGGTGCAATTCTGAAATTTTTTGCTTTTTCCTGCTCCTCTTAGCATGATAAAGAAGATTCAAAGAGAGTGAGGTGCCAGCTCCTTTCATTCAGGCAGTAGCTTCAAACATTTCTGGTATATGAATAACATGTTTTTCAATGGCAAAAATCAATGAATATTGTAAATGCACAAACAGTAATTTCTCCGCATTGCAAGGTGCAATTCTGAAATTTTTTGCTTTTTCCTGCTCCTCTTAGCATGATAAAGAAGAATCAAAGAGAGTGAGATGCCAGCTCCTTTCATTCAGTCAGTAGCTTCAATCATTTCTGGACATTTTTCAATGGCAAAAATCAATGAATATTGTAAATGCACAAACAGTAATTTCTCCGCATTGCAAGGTGCAATTCTGAAATTTTTTGCTTTTTCCTGCTCCTCTTAGCATGAAAAAGAAGATTCAAAGAGAGTGAGATGCCAGCTCCTTTCATTCAGTCAGTAGCTTCAATCATTTCTGGACGTTTTTCAATGGCAAAAATCAATGAATATTGTAAATGCACAAACAGTAATTTCTCCGCATTGCAAGGTGCAATTCTGAAATTTTTTGCTTTTTCCTGCTCCTCTTAGCATGATAAAGAAGATTCAAAGAGAGTGAGATGCCAGCTCCTTTCATTCAGTCAGTAGCTTCAAACATTTCTGGTATATGAATAACATGATGTTTTTCAATGGCAAAAATCAATGAATATTGTAAATGCACAAACAGTAATTTCTCCGCATTGCAAGGTGCAAGTCTGAAATTTTTTGCTTTTTCCTGCTCCTCTTAGCATGATAAAGAAGATTCAAAGAGAGTGAGATGCCAGCTACTTTCATTCAGTCAGTAGCTTCAATCATTTCTGGACGTTTTTCAATGGTAAAAATCAATGAATATTGTAAATGCACAAACAGTAATTTCTCCACATTGCAATGTGCAATTCTAAAATTTTTTGCTTTTTCCTGCTCCTCTTAGCATGATAAAGAAGATTCAAAGAGAGTTAGATGCCAGCTCCTTTCATTCAGTCAGTACCTTCAATCATTTCTGGACGTTTTTCAATGGCAAAAATCAATGAATATTGTAAATGCACAAACAGTAATTTCTCCGCATTGCAAGGTGCAATTCTGAAATTTTTTGCTTTTTCCTGCTCCTCTTAGCATGATAAAGAAGATTCAAAGAGAGTGAGATGCCAGCTCCTTTCATTCAGTCAGTAGCTTCAAACATTTCTGGTATATGAATAACATGATGTTTTTCAATGGCAAAAATCAATGAATATTGTAAATGCACAAACAGTAATTTCTCCGCATTGCAAGGTGCAAGTCTGAAATTTTTTGCTTTTTCCTGCTCCTCTTAGCATGATAAAGAAGATTCAAAGAGAGTGAGATGCCAGCTCCTTTCATTCAGTCAGTAGCTTCAAACACTTCTGGTATATGAATAACATGATGTTTTTCAATGGCAAAAATCAATGAATATTGTAAATGCACAAACAGTAATTTCTCCGCATTGCAAGGTGCAAGTCTGAAATTTTTTGCTTTTTCCTGCTCCTCTTAGCATGATAAAGAAGATTCAAAGAGAGTGAGATGCCAGCTACTTTCATTCAGTCAGTAGCTTCAATCATTTCTGGACGTTTTTCAATGGTAAAAATCAATGAATATTGTAAATGCACAAACAGTAATTTCTCCACATTGCAAGGTGCAATTCTGAAATTTTTTGCTTTTTAGTGCTCCTCTTAGCATGATAAAGAAGATTCAAAGAGAGTGAGATGCCAGCTCCTTTCATTCAGTCAGTAGCTTCAAACATTTCTGGTATATGAATAACATGATGTTTTTCAATGGCAAAAATCAATGAATATTGTAAATGCACAAACAGTAATTTCTCCGCATTGCAAGGTGCAATTCTGAAATTTTTTGCTTTTTCCTGCTCCTCTTAGCATGATAAAGAAGATTCAAAGAGAGTGAGATGCCAGCTCCTTTCATTCAGTCAGTAGCTTCAATCATTTCTGGACGTTTTTCAATGGCAAAAATCAATGAATATTGTAAATGCACAAACAGTAATTTCTCCGCATTGCAAGGTGCAATTCTGAAATTTTTTGCTTTTTCCTGCTCCTCTTAGCATGATAAAGAAGATTCAAAGAGAGTGAGATGCCAGCTCCTTTCATTCAGTCAGTAGCTTCAAACATTTCTGGTATATGAATAACATGTTTTTCAATGGCAAAAATCAATGAATATTGTAAATGCACAAACAGTAATTTCTCCGCATTGCAAGGTGCAATTCTGAAATTTTTTGCTTTTTCCCGCTCCTCTTAGCATGATAAAGAAGATTCAAAGAGAGTGAGGTGCCAGCTCCTTTCATTCAGTCAGTAGCTTCAAACATTTCTGGTATATGAATAACATGTTTTTCAATGGCAAAAATCAATGAATATTGTAAATGCACAAACAGTAATTTCTCCGCATTGCAAGGTGCAATTCTGAAATTTTTTGCTTTTTCCTGCTCCTCTTAGCATGATAAAGAAGATTCAAAGAGAGTGAGATGCCAGCTCCTTTCATTCAGTCAGTAGCTTCAATGATTTCTGGACGTTTTTCAATGGCAAAAATCAATGAATATTGTAAATGCACAAACAGTAATTTCTCCGCATTGCAAGGTGCAATTCTGAAATTTTTTGCTTTTTCCTGCTCCTCTTAGCATGATAAAGAAGATTCAAAGAGAGTGAGATGCCAGCTCCTTTCATTCAGTCAGTAGCTTCAATCATTTCTGGACGTTTTTCAATGGCAAAAATCAATGAATATTGTAAATGCACAAACAGTAATTTCTCCGCATTGCAAGGTGCAATTCTGAAATTTTTTGCTTTTTCCTGCTCCTCTTAGCATGATAAAGAAGATTCAAAGAGAGTGAGATGTCAGCTCCTTTCATTCAGTCAGTAGCTTCAAACATTTCTGGTATATGAATAACATGATGTTTTTCAATGGCAAAGATCAATGAATATTGTAAATGCACAAACAGTAATTTCTCCGCATTGCAAGGTGCAAGTCTGAAATTTTTTGCTTTTTCCTGCTCCTCTTAGCATGATAAAGAAGATTCAAAGAGAGTGAGATGCCAGCTACTTTCATTCAGTCAGTAGCTTCAATCATTTCTGGACGTTTTTCAATGGTAAAAATCAATGAATATTGTAAATGCACAAACAGTAATTTCTCCACATTGCAATGTGCAATTCTAAAATTTTTTGCTTTTTCCTGCTCCTCTTAGCATGATAAAGAAGATTCAAAGAGAGTTAGATGCCAGCTCCTTTCATTCAGTCAGTACCTTCAATCATTTCTGGACGTTTTTCAATGGCAAAAATCAATGAATATTGTAAATGCACAAACAGTAATTTCTCCGCATTGCAAGGTGCAATTCTGAAATTTTTTGCTTTTTCCTGCTCCTCTTAGCATGATAAAGAAGATTCAAAGAGAGTGAGATGCCAGCTCCTTTCATTCAGTCAGTAGCTTCAAACATTTCTGGTATATGAATAACATGATGTTTTTCAATGGCAAAAATCAATGAATATTGTAAATGCACAAACAGTAATTTCTCCGCATTGCAAGGTGCAAGTCTGAAATTTTTTGCTTTTTCCTGCTCCTCTTAGCATGATAAAGAAGATTCAAAGAGAGTGAGATGCCAGCTCCTTTCATTCAGTCAGTAGCTTCAAACACTTCTGGTATATGAATAACATGATGTTTTTCAATGGCAAAAATCAATGAATATTGTAAATGCACAAACAGTAATTTCTCCGCATTGCAAGGTGCAAGTCTGAAATTTTTTGCTTTTTCCTGCTCCTCTTAGCATGATAAAGAAGATTCAAAGAGAGTGAGATGCCAGCTACTTTCATTCAGTCAGTAGCTTCAATCATTTCTGGACGTTTTTCAATGGTAAAAATCAATGAATATTGTAAATGCACAAACAGTAATTTCTCCACATTGCAAGGTGCAATTCTGAAATTTTTTGCTTTTTAGTGCTCCTCTTAGCATGATAAAGAAGATTCAAAGAGAGTGAGATGCCAGCTCCTTTCATTCAGTCAGTAGCTTCAAACATTTCTGGTATATGAATAACATGATGTTTTTCAATGGCAAAAATCAATGAATATTGTAAATGCACAAACAGTAATTTCTCCGCATTGCAAGGTGCAATTCTGAAATTTTTTGCTTTTTCCTGCTCCTCTTAGCATGATAAAGAAGATTCAAAGAGAGTGAGATGCCAGCTCCTTTCATTCAGTCAGTAGCTTCAATCATTTCTGGACGTTTTTCAATGGCAAAAATCAATGAATATTGTAAATGCACAAACAGTAATTTCTCCGCATTGCAAGGTGCAATTCTGAAATTTTTTGCTTTTTCCTGCTCCTCTTAGCATGATAAAGAAGATTCAAAGAGAGTGAGATGCCAGCTCCTTTCATTCAGTCAGTAGCTTCAAACATTTCTGGTATATGAATAACATGTTTTTCAATGGCAAAAATCAATGAATATTGTAAATGCACAAACAGTAATTTCTCCGCATTGCAAGGTGCAATTCTGAAATTTTTTGCTTTTTCCCGCTCCTCTTAGCATGATAAAGAAGATTCAAAGAGAGTGAGGTGCCAGCTCCTTTCATTCAGTCAGTAGCTTCAAACATTTCTGGTATATGAATAACATGTTTTTCAATGGCAAAAATCAATGAATATTGTAAATGCACAAACAGTAATTTCTCCGCATTGCAAGGTGCAATTCTGAAATTTTTTGCTTTTTCCTGCTCCTCTTAGCATGATAAAGAAGATTCAAAGAGAGTGAGATGCCAGCTCCTTTCATTCAGTCAGTAGCTTCAATCATTTCTGGACGTTTTTCAATGGCAAAAATCAATGAATATTGTAAATGCACAAACAGTAATTTCTCCGCATTGCAAGGTGCAATTCTGAAATTTTTTGCTTTTTCCTGCTCCTCTTAGCATGATAAAGAAGATTCAAAGAGAGTGAGATGCCAGCTCCTTTCATTCAGTCAGTAGCTTCAATCATTTCTGGACGTTTTTCAATGGCAAAAATCAATGAATATTGTAAATGCACAAACAGTAATTTCTCCGCATTGCAAGGTGCAATTCTGAAATTTTTTGCTTTTTCCTGCTCCTCTTAGCATGATAAAGAAGATTCAAAGAGAGTGAGATGCCAGCTCCTTTCATTCAGTCAGTAGCTTCAAACATTTCTGGTATATGAATAACATGATGTTTTTCAATGGCAAAGATCAATGAATATTGTAAATGCACAAACAGTAATTTCTCCGCATTGCAAGGTGCAAGTCTGAAATTTTTTGCTTTTTCCTGCTCCTCTTAGCATGATAAAGAAGATTCAAAGAGAGTGAGATGCCAGCTACTTTCATTCAGTCAGTAGCTTCAATCATTTCTGGACGTTTTTCAATGGTAAAAATCAATGAATATTGTAAATGCACAAACAGTAATTTCTCCACATTGCAATGTGCAATTCTAAAATTTTTTGCTTTTTCCTGCTCCTCTTAGCATGATAAAGAAGATTCAAAGAGAGTGAGATGCCAGCTCCTTTCATTCAGTCAGTAGCTTCAAACATTTCTGGTATATGAATAACATGATGTTTTTCAATGGCAAAAATCAATGAATATTGTAAATGCACAAACAGTAATTTCTCCGCATTGCAAGGTGCAATTCTGAAATTTTTTGCTTTTTCCTGCTCCTCTTAGCATGATAAAGAAGATTCAAAGAGAGTGAGATGCCAGCTCCTTTCATTCAGTCAGTACCTTCAATCATTTCTGGACGTTTTTCAATGGCAAAAATCAATGAATATTGTAAATGCACAAACAGTAATTTCTCCGCATTGCAAGGTGCAATTCTGAAATTTTTTGCTTTTTCCCGCTCCTCTTAGCATGATAAAGAAGATTCAAAGAGAGTGAGGTGCCAGCTCCTTTCATTCAGTCAGTAGCTTCAAACATTTCTGGTATATGAATAACATGTTTTTCAATGGCAAAAATCAATGAATATTGTAAATGCACAAACAGTAATTTCTCCGCATTGCAAGGTGCAATTCTGAAATTTTTTGCTTTTTCCTGCTCCTCTTAGCATGATAAAGAAGATTCAAAGAGAGTGAGATGCCAGCTCCTTTCATTCAGTCAGTAGCTTCAATCATTTCTGGACGTTTTTCAATGGCAAAAATCAATGAATATTGTAAATGCACAAACAGTAATTTCTCCGCATTGCAAGGTGCAATTCTGAAATTTTTTGCTTTTTCCTGCTCCTCTTAGCATGATAAAGAAGATTCAAAGAGAGTGAGATGCCAGCTCCTTTCATTCAGTCAGTAGCTTCAATCATTTCTGGACGTTTTTCAATGGCAAAAATCAATGAATATTGTAAATGCACAAACAGTAATTTCTCCGCATTGCAAGGTGCAATTCTGAAATTTTTTGCTTTTTCCTGCTCCTCTTAGCATGATAAAGAAGATTCAAAGAGAGTGAGGTGCCAGCTCCTTTCATTCAGTCAGTAGCTTCAAACATTACTGGTATATGAATAACATGTTTTTCAATGGCAAAAATCAATGAATATTGTAAATGCACAAACAGTAATTTCTCCGCATTGCAAGGTGCAATTCTGAAATTTTTTGCTTTTTCCTGCTCCTCTTAGCATGATAAAGAAGAATCAAAGAGAGTGAGATGCCAGCTCCTTTCATTCAGTCAGTAGCTTCAATCATTTCTGGACGTTTTTCAATGGCAAAAATCAATGAATATTGTAAATGCACAAACAGTAATTTCTCCGCATTGCAAGGTGCAATTCTGAAATTTTTTGCTTTTTCCTGCTCCTCTTAGCATGATAAAGAAGATTCAAAGAGAGTGAGATGCCAGCTCCTTTCATTCAGTCAGTAGCTTCAATCATTTCTGGACGTTTTTCAATGGCAAAAATCAATGAATATTGTAAATGCACAAACAGTAATTTCTCCGCATTGCAAGGTGCAATTCTGAAATTTTTTGCTTTTTCCTGCTCCTCTTAGCATGATAAAGAAGATTCAAAGAGAGTGAGATGCCAGCTCCTTTCATTCAGTCAGTAGCTTCAAACATTTCTGGTATATGAATAACATGATGTTTTTCAATGGCAAAAATCAATGAATATTGTAAATGCACAAACAGTAATTTCTCCGCATTGCAAGGTGCAAGTCTGAAATTTTTTGCTTTTTCCTGCTCCTCTTAGCATGATAAAGAAGATTCAAAGAGAGTGAGATGCCAGCTACTTTCATTCAGTCAGTAGCTTCAATCATTTCTGGACGTTTTTCAATGGTAAA
Source organism: Phyllobates terribilis (assembly GCF_046119375.1). Classification (NCBI taxonomy): domain Eukaryota; kingdom Metazoa; phylum Chordata; class Amphibia; order Anura; family Dendrobatidae; genus Phyllobates; species Phyllobates terribilis. Next base: position 79,460 of record NW_027364262.1, read on the forward strand.
AATCAATGAATATTGTAAATGCACAAACAGTAATTTCTCCACATTGCAAAGTGCAATTCTAAAATTTTTTGCTTTTTCCTGCTCCTCTTAGCATGATAAAGAAGATTCAAAGAGAGTGAGATGCCAGCTCCTTTCATTCAGTCAGTACCTTCAATCATTTCTGGACGTTTTTCAATGGCAAAAATCAATGAATATTGTAAATGCACAAACAGTAATTTCTCCGCATTGCAAGGTGCAATTCTGAAATTTTTTGCTTTTTCCTGCTCCTCTTAGCATGATAAAGAAGATTCAAAGAGAGTGAGATGCCAGCTCCTTTCATTCAGTCAGTAGCTTCAAACATTTCTGGTATATGAATAACATGATGTTTTTCAATGGCAAAAATCAATGAATATTGTAAATGCACAAACAGTAATTTCTCCGCATTGCAAGGTGCAAGTCTGAAATTTTTTGCTTTTTCCTGCTCCTCTTAGCATGATAAAGAAGATTCAAAGAGAGTGAGATGCCAGCTCCTTTCATTCAGTCAGTAGCTTCAAACATTTCTGGTATATGAATAACATGATGTTTTTCAATGGCAAAAATCAATGAATATTGTAAATGCACAAACAGTAATTTCTCCGCATTGCAAGGTGCAAGTCTGAAATTTTTTGCTTTTTCCTGCTCCTCTTAGCATGATAAAGAAGATTCAAAGAGAGTGAGATGCCAGCTACTTTCATTCAGTCAGTAGCTTCAATCATTTCTGGACGTTTTTCAATGGTAAAAATCAATGAATATTGTAAATGCACAAACAGTAATTTCTCCACATTGCAAGGTGCAATTCTGAAATTTTTTGCTTTTTAGTGCTCCTCTTAGCATGATAAAGAAGATTCAAAGAGAGTGAGATGCCAGCTCCTTTCATTCAGTCAGTAGCTTCAAACATTTCTGGTATATGAATAACATGATGTTTTTCAATGGCAAAAATCAATGAATATTGTAAATGCACAAACAGTAATTTCTCCGCATTGCAAGGTGCAATTCTGAAATTTTTTGCTTTTTCCTGCTCCTCTTAGCATGATAAAGAAGATTCAAAGAGAGTGAGATGCCAGCTCCTTTCATTCAGTCAGTAGCTTCAATCATTTCTGGACGTTTTTCAATGGCAAAAATCAATGAATATTGTAAATGCACAAACAGTAATTTCTCCGCATTGCAAGGTGCAATTCTGAAATTTTTTGCTTTTTCCTGCTCCTCTTAGCATGATAAAGAAGATTCAAAGAGAATGAGATGCCAGCTCCTTTCATTCAGTCAGTACCTTCAATCATTCTTGGACGTTTTTCAATGGCAAAAATCAATGAATATTGTAAATGCACAAACAGTAATTTCTCCGCATTGCAAGGTGCAATTCTGAAATTTTTTGCTTTTTCCCGCTCCTCTTAGCATGATAAAGAAGATTCAAAGAGAGTGAGGTGCCAGCTCCTTTCATTCAGTCAGTAGCTTCAAACATTTCTGGTATATGAATAACATGTTTTTCAATGGCAAAAATCAATGAATATTGTAAATGCACAAACAGTAATTTCTCCGCATTGCAAGGTGCAATTCTGAAATTTTTTGCTTTTTCCTGCTCCTCTTAGCATGATAAAGAAGATTCAAAGAGAGTGAGATGCCAGCTCCTTTCATTCAGTCAGTAGCTTCAATCATTTCTGGACGTTTTTCAATGGCAAAAATCAATGAATATTGTAAATGCACAAACAGTAATTTCTCCGCATTGCAAGGTGCAATTCTGAAATTTTTTGCTTTTTCCTGCTCCTCTTAGCATGATAAAGAAGATTCAAAGAGAGTGAGATGCCAGCTCCTTTCATTCAGTCAGTAGCTTCAATCATTTCTGGACGTTTTTCAATGGCAAAAATCAATGAATATTGTAAATGCACAAACAGTAATTTCTCCGCATTGCAAGGTGCAATTCTGAAATTTTTTGCTTTTTCCTGCTCCTCTTAGCATGATAAAGAAGATTCAAAGAGAGTGAGATGCCAGCTCCTTTCATTCAGTCAGTAGCTTCAAACATTTCTGGTATATGAATAACATGATGTTTTTCAATGGCAAAGATCAATGAATATTGTAAATGCACAAACAGTAATTTCTCCGCATTGCAAGGTGCAAGTCTGAAATTTTTTGCTTTTTCCTGCTCCTCTTAGCATGATAAAGAAGATTCAAAGAGAGTGAGATGCCAGCTACTTTCATTCAGTCAGTAGCTTCAATCATTTCTGGACGTTTTTCAATGGTAAAAATCAATGAATATTGTAAATGCACAAACAGTAATTTCTCCACATTGCAATGTGCAATTCTAAAATTTTTTGCTTTTTCCTGCTCCTCTTAGCATGATAAAGAAGATTCAAAGAGAGTGAGATGCCAGCTCCTTTCATTCAGTCAGTAGCTTCAAACATTTCTGGTATATGAATAACATGATGTTTTTCAATGGCAAAAATCAATGAATATTGTAAATGCACAAACAGTAATTTCTCCGCATTGCAAGGTGCAATTCTGAAATTTTTTGCTTTTTCCTGCTCCTCTTAGCATGATAAAGAAGATTCAAAGAGAGTGAGATGCCAGCTCCTTTCATTCAGTCAGTACCTTCAATCATTTCTGGACGTTTTTCAATGGCAAAAATCAATGAATATTGTAAATGCACAAACAGCAATTTCTCCGCATTGCAAGGTGCAATTCTGAAATTTTTTGCTTTTTCCCGCTCCTCTTAGCATGATAAAGAAGATTCAAAGAGAGTGAGTTGCCAGCTCCTTTCATTCAGTCAGTAGCTTCAAACATTTCTGGTATATGAATAACATGTTTTTCAATGGCAAAAATCAATGAATATTGTAAATGCACAAACAGTAATTTCTCCGCATTGCAAGGTGCAATTCTGAAATTTTTTGCTTTTTCCTGCTCCTCTTAGCATGATAAAGAAGATTCAAAGAGAGTGAGATGCCAGCTCCTTTCATTCAGTCAGTAGCTTCAATCATTTCTGGACGTTTTTCAATGGCAAAAATCAATGAATATTGTAAATGCACAAACAGTAATTTCTCCGCATTGCAAGGTGCAATTCTGAAATTTTTTGCTTTTTCCTGCTCCTCTTAGCATGATAAAGAAGATTCAAAGAGAGTGAGATGCCAGCTCCTTTGATTCAGTCAGTAGCTTCAAACATTTCTGGTATATGAATAACATGATGTTTTTCAATGGCAAAAATCAATGAATATTGTAAATGCACAAACAGTAATTTCTCCGCATTGCAAGGTGCAAGTCTGAAATTTTTTGCTTTTTCCTGCTCCTCTTAGCATGATAAAGAAGATTCAAAGAGAGTGAGATGCCAGCTACTTTCATTCAGTCAGTAGCTTCCATCATTTCTGGACGTTTTTCAATGGTAAAAATCAATGAATATTGTAAATGCACAAACAGTAATTTCTCCACATTGCAATGTGCAATTCTAAAATTTTTTGCTTTTTCCTGCTCCTCTTAGCATGATAAAGAAGATTCAAAGAGAGTGAGATGCCAGCTCCTTTCATTCAGTCAGTAGCTTCAAACATTTCTGGTATATGAATAACATGATGTTTTTCAATGGCAAAAATCAATGAATATTGTAAATGCACAAACAGTAATTTCTCCGCATTGCAAGGTGCAATTCTGAAATTTTTTGCTTTTTCCTGCTCCTCTTAGCATGATAAAGAAGATTCAAAGAGAGTGAGATGCCAACTCCTTTCATTCAGTCAGTAGCTTCAAACATTTCTGGTATATGAATAACATGATGTTTTTCAATGGCAAAAATCAATGAATATTGTAAATGCACAAACAGTAATTTCTCCGCATTGCAAGGTGCAATTCTGAAATTTTTTGCTTTTTCCTGCTCCTCTTAGCATGATAAAGAAGATTCAAAGAGAGTGAGATGCCAGCTCCTTTCATTCAGTCAGTAGCTTCAATCATTTCTGGACGTTTTTCAATGGCAAAAATCAATGAATATTGTAAATGCACAAACAGTAATTTCTCCGCATTGCAAGGTGCAATTCTGAAATTTTTTGCTTTTTCCTGCTCCTCTTAGCATGATAAAGAAGATTCAAAGAGAGTGAGATGCCAGCTCCTTTCATTCAGTCAGTAGCTTCAATCATTTCTGGACGTTTTTCCATGGCAAAAATCAATGAATATTGTAAATGCACAAACAGTAATTTCTCCGCATTGCAAGGTGCAGTTCTGAAATTTTTTGCTTTTTCCTGCTCCTCTTAGCATGATAAAGAAGATTCAAAGAGAGTGAGATGCCAGCTCCTTTCATTCAGTCAGTAGCTTCAATCATTTCTGGACGTTTTTCAATGGTAAAAATCAATGAATATTGTAAATGCACAAACAGTAATTTCTCCACATTGCAAGGTGCAATTCTGAAATTTTTTGCTTTTTCCTGCTCCTCTTAGCATGATAAAGAAGATTCAAAGAGAGTGAGATGCCAGCTCCTTTCATTCAGTCAGTAGCTTCAAACATTTCTGGTATATGAATAACATGATGTTTTTCAATGGCAAAAATCAATGAATATTGTAAATGCACAAACAGTAATTTCTCCGCATTGCAAGGTGCAAGTCTGAAATTTTTTGCTTTTTCCTGCTCCTCTTAGCATGATAAAGAAGATTCAAAGAGAGTGAGATGCCAGCTACTTTCATTCAGTCAGTAGCTTCAATCATTTCTGGACGTTTTTCAATGGTAAAAATCAATGAATATTGTAAATGCACAAACAGTAATTTCTCCACATTGCAAGGTGCAATTCTGAAATTTTTTGCTTTTTCCTGCTCCTCTTAGCATGATAAAGAAGATTCAAAGAGAGTGAGATGCCAACTCCTTTCATTCAGTCAGTAGCTTCAAACATTTCTGGTATATGAATAACATGATGTTTTTCAATGGCAAAAATCAATGAATATTGTAAATGCACAAACAGTAATTTCTCCGCATTGCAAGGTGCAATTCTGAAATTTTTTGCTTTTTCCTGCTCCTCTTAGCATGATAAAGAAGATTCAAAGAGAGTGAGATGCCAGCTCCTTTCATTCAGTCAGTAGCTTCAATCATTTCTGGACGTTTTTCAATGGCAAAAATCAATGAATATTGTAAATGCACAAACAGTAATTTCTCCGCATTGCAAGGTGCAATTCTGAAATTTTTTGCTTTTTCCTGCTCCTCTTAGCATGATAAAGAAGATTCAAAGAGAGTGAGATGCCAGCTCCTTTCATTCAGTCAGTACCTTCAATCATTTCTGGACGTTTTTCAATGGCAAAAATCAATGAATATTGTAAATGCACAAACAGTAATTTCTCCGCATTGCAAGGTGCAATTCTGAAATTTTTTGCTTTTTCCCGCTCCTCTTAGCATGATAAAGAAGATTCAAAGAGAGTGAGGTGCCAGCTCCTTTCATTCAGTCAGTAGCTTCAAACATTTCTGGTATATGAATAACATGTTTTTCAATGGCAAAAATCAATGAATATTGTAAATGCACAAACAGTAATTTCTCCGCATTGCAAGGTGCAATTCTGAAATTTTTTGCTTTTTCCTGCTCCTCTTAGCATGATAAAGAAGATTCAAAGAGAGTGAGATGCCAGCTCCTTTCATTCAGTCAGTAGCTTCAATCATTTCTGGACGTTTTTCAATGGCAAAAATCAATGAATATTGTAAATGCACAAACAGTAATTTCTCCGCATTGCAAGGTGCAATTCTGAAATTTTTTGCTTTTTCCTGCTCCTCTTAGCATGATAAAGAAGATTCAAAGAGAGTGAGATGCCAGCTCCTTTCATTCAGTCAGTAGCTTCAATCATTTCTGGACGTTTTTCAATGGCAAAAATCAATGAATATTGTAAATGCACAAACAGTAATTTCTCCGCATTGCAAGGTGCAATTCTGAAATTTTTTGCTTTTTCCTGCTCCTCTTAGCATGATAAAGAAGATTCAAAGAGAGTGAGATGCCAGCTCCTTTGATTCAGTCAGTAGCTTCAAACATTTCTGGTATATGAATAACATGATGTTTTTCAATGGCAAAAATCAATGAATATTGTAAATGCACAAACAGTAATTTCTCCGCATTGCAAGGTGCAAGTCTGAAATTTTTTGCTTTTTCCTGCTCCTCTTAGCATGATAAAGAAGATTCAAAGAGAGTGAGATGCCAGCTACTTTCATTCAGTCAGTAGCTTCAATCATTTCTGGACGTTTTTCAATGGTAAAAATCAATGAATATTGTAAATGCACAAACAGTAATTTCTCCACATTGCAAGGTGCAATTCTGAAATTTTTTGCTTTTTCCTGCTCCTCTTAGCATGATAAAGAAGATTCAAAGAGAGTGAGATGCCAGCTCCTTTCATTCAGTCAGTAGCTTCAAACATTTCTGGTATATGAATAACATGATGTTTTTCAATGGCAAAAATCAATGAATATTGTAAATGCACAAACAGTAATTTCTCCGCATTGCAAGGTGCAAGTCTGAAATTTTTTGCTTTTTCCTGCTCCTCTTAGCATGATAAAGAAGATTCAAAGAGAGTGAGATGCCAGCTACTTTCATTCAGTCAGTAGCTTCAATCATTTCTGGACGTTTTTCAATGGTAAAAATCAATGAATATTGTAAATGCACAAACAGTAATTTCTCCACATTGCAAGGTGCAATTCTGAAATTTTTTGCTTTTTCCTGCTCCTCTTAGCATGATAAAGAAGATTCAAAGAGAGTGAGATGCCAGCTCCTTTCATTCAGTCAGTAGCTTCAATCATTTCTGGTATATGAATAACATGATGTTTTTCAATGGCAAAAATCAATGAATATTGTAAATGCACAAACAGTAATTTCTCCGCATTGCAAGGTGCAAGTCTGAAATTTTTTGCTTTTTCCTGCTCCTCTTAGCATGATAAAGAAGATTCAAAGAGAGTGAGATGCCAGCTACTTTCATTCAGTCAGTAGCTTCAATCATTTCTGGACGTTTTTCAATGGTAAAAATCAATGAATATTGTAAATGCACAAACAGTAATTTCTCCACATTGCAAGGTGCAATTCTGAAATTTTTTGCTTTTTCCTGCTCCTCTTAGCATGATAAAGAAGATTCAAAGAGAGTGAGATGCCAGCTCCTTTCATTCAGTCAGTAGCTTCAAACATTTCTGGTATATGAATAACATGATGTTTTTCAATGGCAAAAATCAATGAATATTGTAAATGCACAAACAGTAATTTCTCCGCATTGCAAGGTGCAATTCTGAAATTTTTTGCTTTTTCCTGCTCCTCTTAGCATGATAAAGAAGATTCAAAGAGAGTGAGATGCCAGCTTCTTTCATTCAGTCAGTAGCTTCAATCATTTCTGGATGTTTTTCAATGGCAAAAATCAATGAATATTGTAAATGCACAAACTGTAATTTCTCCGCATTGCAAGGTGCAATTCTGAAATTTTTTGCTTTTTCCTGCTCCTCTTAGCATGATAAAGAAGATTCAAAGAGAGTGAGATGCCAGCTCCTTTCATTCAGTCAGTAGCTTCAATCATTTCTGGACGTTTTTCAATGGCAAAAATCAATGAATATTGTAAATGCACAAACAGTAATTTCTCCGCATTGCAAGGTGCAATTCTGAAATTTTTTGCGTTTTCCTGCTCCTCTTAGCATGATAAAGAAGATTCAAAGAGAGTGAGATGCCAGCTCCTTTCATTCAGTCAGTAGCTTCAATCATTTCTGGACGTTTTTCAATGGCAAAAATCAATGAATATTGTAAATGCACAAACAGTAATTTCTCCGCATTGCAAGGTGCAATTCTGAAATTTTTTGCTTTTTCCTGCTCCTCTTAGCATGATAAAGAAGATTCAAAGAGAGTGAGGTGCCAGCTCCTTTCATTCAGTCAGTAGCTTCAAACATTTCTGGTATATGAATAACATGTTTTTCAATGGCAAAAATCAATGAATATTGTAAATGCACAAACAGTAATTTCTCCGCATTGCAAGGTGCAATTCTGAAATTTTTTGCTTTTTCCTGCTCCTCTTAGCATGATAAAGAAGAATCAAAGAGAGTGAGATGCCAGCTCCTTTCATTCAGTCAGTAGCTTCAATCATTTCTGGACGTTTTTCAATGGCAAAAATCAATGAATATTGTAAATGCACAAACAGTAATTTCTCCGCATTGCAAGGTGCAATTCTGAAATTTTTTGCTTTTTCCTGCTCCTCTTAGCATGAAAAAGAAGATTCAAAGAGAGTGAGATGCCAGCTCCTTTCATTCAGTCAGTAGCTTCAATCATTTCTGGACGTTTTTCAATGGCAAAAATCAATGAATATTGTAAATGCACAAACAGTAATTTCTCCGCATTGCAAGGTGCAATTCTGAAATTTTTTGCTTTTTCCTGCTCCTCTTAGCATGATAAAGAAGATTCAAAGAGAGTGAGATGCCAGCTCCTTTCATTCAGTCAGTAGCTTCAAACATTTCTGGTATATGAATAACATGATGTTTTTCAATGGCAAAAATCAATGAATATTGTAAATGCACAAACAGTAATTTCTCCGCATTGCAAGGTGCAAGTCTGAAAATTTTTGCTTTTTCCTGCTCCTCTTAGCATGATAAAGAAGATTCAAAGAGAGTGAGATGCCAGCTACTTTCATTCAGTCAGTAGCTTCAATCATTTCTGGACGTTTTTCAATGGTAAAAATCAATGAATATTGTAAATGCACAAACAGTAATTTCTCCACATTGCAATGTGCAATTCTGAAATTTTTTGCTTTTTCCTGCTCCTCTTAGCATGATAAAGAAGATTCAAAGAGAGTGAGATGCCAGCTCCTTTCATTCAGTCAGTAGCTTCAAACATTTCTGGTATATGAATAACATGATGTTTTTCAATGGCAAAAATCAATGAATATTGTAAATGCACAAACAGTAATTTCTCCGCATTGCAAGGTGCAAGTCTGAAATTTTTTGCTTTTTCCTGCTCCTCTTAGCATGATAAAGAAGATTCAAAGAGAGTGAGATGCCAGCTCCTTTCATTCAGTCAGTAGCTTCAAACATTTCTGGTATATGAATAACATGATGTTTTTCAATGGCAAAAATCAATGAATATTGTAAATGCACAAACAGTAATTTCTCCGCATTGCAAGGTGCAAGTCTGAAATTTTTTGCTTTTTCCTGCTCCTCTTAGCATGATAAAGAAGATTCAAAGAGAGTTAGATGCCAGCTACTTTCATTCAGTCAGTAGCTTCAATCACTTCTGGACGTTTTTCAATGGTAAAAATCAATGAATATTGTAAATGCACAAACAGTAATTTCTCCACATTGCAAGGTGCAATTCTGAAATTTTTTGCTTTTTAGTGCTCCTCTTAGCATGATAAAGAAGATTCAAAGAGAGTGAGATGCCAGCTCCTTTCATTCAGTCAGTAGCTTCAAACATTTCTGGTATATGAATAACATGATGTTTTTCAATGGCAAAAATCAATGAATATTGTAAATGCACAAACAGTAATTTCTCCGCATTGCAAGGTGCAATTCTGAAATTTTTTGCTTTTTCCTGCTCCTCTTAGCATGATAAAGAAGATTCAAAGAGAGTGAGATGCCAGCTCCTTTCATTCAGTCAGTAGCTTCAATCATTTCTGGACGTTTTTCAATGGCAAAAATCAATGAATATTGTAAATGCACAAACAGTAATTTCTCCGCATTGCAAGGTGCAATTCTGAAATTTTTTGCTTTTTCCTGCTCCTCTTAGCATGATAAAGAAGATTCAAAGAGAGTGAGATGCCAGCTCCTTTCATTCAGTCAGTAGCTTCAAACATTTCTGGTATATGAATAACATGTTTTTCAAGGGCAAAAATCAATGAATATTGTAAATGCACAAACAGTAATTTCTCCGCATTGCAAGGTGCAATTCTGAAATTTTTTGCTTTTTCCCGCTCCTCTTAGCATGATAAAGAAGATTCAAAGAGAGTGAGGTGCCAGCTCCTTTCATTCAGTCAGTAGCTTCAAACATTTCTGGTATATGAATAACATGTTTTTCAATGGCAAAAATCAATGAATATTGTAAATGCACAAACAGTAATTTCTCCGCATTGCAAGGTGCAATTCTGAAATTTTTTGCTTTTTCCTGCTCCTCTTAGCATGATAAAGAAGATTCAAAGAGAGTGAGATGCCAGCTCCTTTCATTCAGTCAGTAGCTTCAATCATTTCTGGACGTTTTTCAATGGCAAAAATCAATGAATATTGTAAATGCACAAACAGTAATTTCTCCGCATTGCAAGGTGCAATTCTGAAATTTTTTGCTTTTTCCTGCTCCTCTTAGCATGATAAAGAAGATTCAAAGAGAGTGAGATGCCAGCTCCTTTCATTCAGTCAGTAGCTTCAATCATTTCTGGACGTTTTTCAATGGCAAAAATCAATGAATATTGTAAATGCACAAACAGTAATTTCTCCGCATTGCAAGGTGCAATTCTGAAATTTTTTGCTTTTTCCTGCTCCTCTTAGCATGATAAAGAAGATTCAAAGAGAGTGAGATGCCAGCTCCTTTCATTCAGTCAGTAGCTTCAAACATTTCTGGTATATGAATAACATGATGTTTTTCAATGGCAAAGATCAATGAATATTGTAAATGCACAAACAGTAATTTCTCCGCATTGCAAGGTGCAAGTCTGAAATTTTTTGCTTTTTCCTGCTCCTCTTAGCATGATAAAGAAGATTCAAAGAGAGTGAGATGCCAGCTACTTTCATTCAGTCAGTAGCTTCAATCATTTCTGGACGTTTTTCAATGGTAAAAATCAATGAATATTGTAAATGCACAAACAGTAATTTCTCCACATTGCAATGTGCAATTCTAAAATTTTTTGCTTTTTCCTGCTCCTCTTAGCATGATAAAGAAGATTCAAAGAGAGTGAGATGCCAGCTCCTTTCATTCAGTCAGTAGCTTCAAACATTTCTGGTATATGAATAACATGATGTTTTTCAATGGCAAAAATCAATGAATATTGTAAATGCACAAACAGTAATTTCTCCGCATTGCAAGGTGCAATTCTGAAATTTTTTGCTTTTTCCTGCTCCTCTTAGCATGATAAAGAAGATTCAAAGAGAGTGAGATGCCAGCTCCTTTCATTCAGTCAGTACCTTCAATCATTTCTGGACGTTTTTCAATGGCAAAAATCAATGAATATTGTAAATGCACAAACAGTAATTTCTCCGCATTGCAAGGTGCAATTCTGAAATTTTTTGCTTTTTCCCGCTCCTCTTAGCATGATAAAGAAGATTCAAAGAGAGTGAGGTGCCAGCTCCTTTCATTCAGTCAGTAGCTTCAAACATTTCTGGTATATGAATAACATGTTTTTCAATGGCAAAAATCAATGAATATTGTAAATGCACAAACAGTAATTTCTCCGCATTGCAAGGTGCAATTCTGAAATTTTTTGCTTTTTCCTGCTCCTCTTAGCATGATAAAGAAGATTCAAAGAGAGTGAGATGCCAGCTCCTTTCATTCAGTCAGTAGCTTCAATCATTTCTGGACGTTTTTCAATGGCAAAAATCAATGAATATTGTAAATGCACAAACAGTAATTTCTCCGCATTGCAAGGTGCAATTCTGAAATTTTTTGCTTTTTCCTGCTCCTCTTAGCATGATAAAGAAGATTCAAAGAGAGTGAGATGCCAGCTCCTTTCATTCAGTCAGTAGCTTCAATCATTTCTGGACGTTTTTCAATGGCAAAAATCAATGAATATTGTAAATGCACAAACAGTAATTTCTCCGCATTGCAAGGTGCAATTCTGAAATTTTTTGCTTTTTCCTGCTCCTCTTAGCATGATAAAGAAGATTCAAAGAGAGTGAGGTGCCAGCTCCTTTCATTCAGTCAGTAGCTTCAAACATTTCTGGTATATGAATAACATGTTTTTCAATGGCAAAAATCAATGAATATTGTAAATGCACAAACAGTAATTTCTCCGCATTGCAAGGTGCAATTCTGAAATTTTTTGCTTTTTCCTGCTCCTCTTAGCATGATAAAGAAGAATCAAAGAGAGTGAGATGCCAGCTCCTTTCATTCAGTCAGTAGCTTCAATCATTTCTGGACGTTTTTCAATGGCAAAAATCAATGAATATTGTAAATGCACAAACAGTAATTTCTCCGCATTGCAAGGTGCAATTCTGAAATTTTTTGCTTTTTCCTGCTCCTCTTAGCATGATAAAGAAGATTCAAAGAGAGTGAGATGCCAGCTCCTTTCATTCAGTCAGTAGCTTCAATCATTTCTGGACGTTTTTCAATGGCAAAAATCAATGAATATTGTAAATGCACAAACAGTAATTTCTCCGCATTGCAAGGTGCAATTCTGAAATTTTTTGCTTTTTCCTGCTCCTCTTAGCATGATAAAGAAGATTCAAAGAGAGTGAGATGCCAGTTCCTTTCATTCAGTCAGTAGCTTCAAACATTTCTGGTATATGAATAACATGATGTTTTTCAATGGCAAAAATCAATGAATATTGTAAATGCACAAACAGTAATTTCTCCGCATTGCAAGGTGCAAGTCTGAAATTTTTTGCTTTTTCCTGCTCCTCTTAGCATGATAAAGAAGATTCAAAGAGAGTGAGATGCCAGCTACTTTCATTCAGTCAGTAGCTTCAATCATTTCTGGACGTTTTTCAATGGTAAAAATCAATGAATATTGTAAATGCACAAACAGTAATTTCTCCACATTGCAATGTGCAATTCTAAAATTTTTTGCTTTTTCCTGCTCCTCTTAGCATGATAAAGAAGATTCAAAGAGAGTGAGATGCCAGCTCCTTTCATTCAGTCAGTACCTTCAATCATTTCTGGACGTTTTTCAATGGCAAAAATCAATGAATATTGTAAATGCACAAACAGTAATTTCTCCGCATTGCAAGGTGCAATTCTGAAATTTTTTGCTTTTTCCTGCTCCTCTTAGCATGATAAAGAAGATTCAAAGAGAGTGAGATGCCAGCTCCTTTCATTCAGTCAGTAGCTTCAAACATTTCTGGTATATGAATAACATGATGTTTTTCAATGGCAAAAATCAATGAATATTGTAAATGCACAAACAGTAATTTCTCCGCATTGCAAGGTGCAAGTCTGAAATTTTTTGCTTTTTCCTGCTCCTCTTAGCATGATAAAGAAGATTCAAAGAGAGTGAGATGCCAGCTCCTTTCATTCAGTCAGTAGCTTCAAACATTTCTGGTATATGAATAACATGATGTTTTTCAATGGCAAAAATCAATGAATATTGTAAATGCACAAACAGTAATTTCTCCGCATTGCAAGGTGCAAGTCTGAAATTTTTTGCTTTTTCCTGCTCCTCTTAGCATGATAAAGAAGATTCAAAGAGAGTGAGATGCCAGCTACTTTCATTCAGTCAGTAGCTTCAATCATTTCTGGACGTTTTTCAATGGTAAAAATCAATGAATATTGTAAATGCACAAACAGTAATTTCTCCACATTGCAAGGTGCAATTCTGAAATTTTTTGCTTTTTAGTGCTCCTCTTAGCATGATAAAGAAGATTCAAAGAGAGTGAGATGCCAGCTCCTTTCATTCAGTCAGTAGCTTCAAACATTTCTGGTATATGAATAACATGATGTTTTTCAATGGCAAAAATCAATGAATATTGTAAATGCACAAACAGTAATTTCTCCGCATTGCAAGGTGCAATTCTGAAATTTTTTGCTTTTTCCTGCTCCTCTTAGCATGATAAAGAAGATTCAAAGAGAGTGAGATGCCAGCTCCTTTCATTCAGTCAGTAGCTTCAAACATTTCTGGTATATGAATAACATGTTTTTCAATGGCAAAAATCAATGAATATTGTAAATGCACAAACAGTAATTTCTCCGCATTGCAAGGTGCAATTCTGAAATTTTTTGCTTTTTCCTGCTCCTCTTAGCATGATAAAGAAGAATCAAAGAGAGTGAGATGCCAGCTCCTTTCATTCAGTCAGTAGCTTCAATCATTTCTGGACGTTTTTCAATGGCAAAAATCAATGAATATTGTAAATGCACAAACAGTAATTTCTCCGCATTGCAAGGTGCAATTCTGAAATTTTTTGCTTTTTCCTGCTCCTCTTAGCATGATAAAGAAGATTCAAAGAGAGTGAGATGCCAGCTCCTTTCATTCAGTCAGTAGCTTCAATCATTTCTGGACGTTTTTCAATGGCAAAAATCAATGAATATTGTAAATGCACAAACAGTAATTTCTCCGCATTGCAAGGTGCAATTCTGAAATTTTTTGCTTTTTCCTGCTCCTCTTAGCATGATAAAGAAGATTCAAAGAGAGTGAGATGCCAGTTCCTTTCATTCAGTCAGTAGCTTCAAACATTTCTGGTATATGAATAACATGATGTTTTTCAATGGCAAAAATCAATGAATATTGTAAATGCACAAACAGTAATTTCTCCGCATTGCAAGGTGCAAGTCTGAAATTTTTTGCTTTTTCCTGCTCCTCTTAGCATGATAAAGAAGATTCAAAGAGAGTGAGATGCCAGCTACTTTCATTCAGTCAGTAGCTTCAATCATTTCTGGACGTTTTTCAATGGTAAAAATCAATGAATATTGTAAATGCACAAACAGTAATTTCTCCACATTGCAATGTGCAATTCTAAAATTTTTTGCTTTTTCCTGCTCCTCTTAGCATGATAAAGAAGATTCAAAGAGAGTGAGATGCCAGCTCCTTTCATTCAGTCAGTACCTTCAATCATTTCTGGACGTTTTTCAATGGCAAAAATCAATGAATATTGTAAATGCACAAACAGTAATTTCTCCGCATTGCAAGGTGCAATTCTGAAATTTTTTGCTTTTTCCTGCTCCTCTTAGCATGATAAAGAAGATTCAAAGAGAGTGAGATGCCAGCTCCTTTCATTCAGTCAGTAGCTTCAAACATTTCTGGTATATGAATAACATGATGTTTTTCAATGGCAAAAATCAATGAATATTGTAAATGCACAAACAGTAATTTCTCCGCATTGCAAGGTGCAAGTCTGAAATTTTTTGCTTTTTCCTGCTCCTCTTAGCATGATAAAGAAGATTCAAAGAGAGTGAGATGCCAGCTCCTTTCATTCAGTCAGTAGCTTCAAACATTTCTGGTATATGAATAACATGATGTTTTTCAATGGCAAAAATCAATGAATATTGTAAATGCACAAACAGTAATTTCTCCGCATTGCAAGGTGCAAGTCTGAAATTTTTTGCTTTTTCCTGCTCCTCTTAGCATGATAAAGAAGATTCAAAGAGAGTGAGATGCCAGCTACTTTCATTCAGTCAGTAGCTTCAATCATTTCTGGACGTTTTTCAATGGTAAAAATCAATGAATATTGTAAATGCACAAACAGTAATTTCTCCACATTGCAAGGTGCAATTCTGAAATTTTTTGCTTTTTAGTGCTCCTCTTAGCATGATAAAGAAGATTCAAAGAGAGTGAGATGCCAGCTCCTTTCATTCAGTCAGTAGCTTCAAACATTTCTGGTATATGAATAACATGATGTTTTTCAATGGCAAAAATCAATGAATATTGTAAATGCACAAACAGTAATTTCTCCGCATTGCAAGGTGCAATTCTGAAATTTTTTGCTTTTTCCTGCTCCTCTTAGCATGATAAAGAAGATTCAAAGAGAGTGAGATGCCAGCTCCTTTCATTCAGTCAGTAGCTTCAATCATTTCTGGACGTTTTTCAATGGCAAAAATCAATGAATATTGTAAATGCACAAACAGTAATTTCTCCGCATTGCAAGGTGCAATTCTGAAATTTTTTGCTTTTTCCTGCTCCTCTTAGCATGATAAAGAAGATTCAAAGAGAATGAGATGCCAGCTCCTTTCATTCAGTCAGTACCTTCAATCATTTCTGGACGTTTTTCAATGGCAAAAATCAATGAATATTGTAAATGCACAAACAGTAATTTCTCCGCATTGCAAGGTGCAATTCTGAAATTTTTTGCTTTTTCCCGCTCCTCTTAGCATGATAAAGAAGATTCAAAGAGAGTGAGGTGCCAGCTCCTTTCATTCAGTCAGTAGCTTCAAACATTTCTGGTATATGAATAACATGTTTTTCAATGGCAAAAATCAATGAATATTGTAAATGCACAAACAGTAATTTCTCCGCATTGCAAGGTGCAATTCTGAAATTTTTTGCTTTTTCCTGCTCCTCTTAGCATGATAAAGAAGATTCAAAGAGAGTGAGATGCCAGCTCCTTTCATTCAGTCAGTAGCTTCAATCATTTCTGGACGTTTTTCAATGGCAAAAATCAATGAATATTGTAAATGCACAAACAGTAATTTCTCCGCATTGCAAGGTGCAATTCTGAAATTTTTTGCTTTTTCCTGCTCCTCTTAGCATGATAAAGAAGATTCAAAGAGAGTGAGATGCCAGCTCCTTTCATTCAGTCAGTAGCTTCAAACATTTCTGGTATATGAATAACATGATGTTTTTCAATGGCAAAGATCAATGAATATTGTAAATGCACAAACAGTAATTTCTCCGCATTGCAAGGTGCAAGTCTGAAATTTTTTGCTTTTTCCTGCTCCTCTTAGCATGATAAAGAAGATTCAAAGAGAGTGAGATGCCAGCTACTTTCATTCAGTCAGTAGCTTCAATCATTTCTGGACGTTTTTCAATGGTAAAAATCAATGAATATTGTAAATGCACAAACAGTAATTTCTCCACATTGCAATGTGCAATTCTAAAATTTTTTGCTTTTTCCTGCTCCTCTTAGCATGATAAAGAAGATTCAAAGAGAGTGAGATGCCAGCTCCTTTCATTCAGTCAGTAGCTTCAAACATTTCTGGTATATGAATAACATGATGTTTTTCAATGGCAAAAATCAATGAATATTGTAAATGCACAAACAGTAATTTCTCCGCATTGCAAGGTGCAATTCTGAAATTTTTTGCTTTTTCCTGCTCCTCTTAGCATGATAAAGAAGATTCAAAGAGAGTGAGATGCCAGCTCCTTTCATTCAGTCAGTACCTTCAATCATTTCTGGACGTTTTTCAATGGCAAAAATCAATGAATATTGTAAATGCACAAACAGTAATTTCTCCGCATTGCAAGGTGCAATTCTGAAATTTTTTGCTTTTTCCCGCTCCTCTTAGCATGATAAAGAAGATTCAAAGAGAGTGAGGTGCCAGCTCCTTTCATTCAGTCAGTAGCTTCAAACATTTCTGGTATATGAATAACATGTTTTTCAATGGCAAAAATCAATGAATATTGTAAATGCACAAACAGTAATTTCTCCGCATTGCAAGGTGCAATTCTGAAATTTTTTGCTTTTTCCTGCTCCTCTTAGCATGATAAAGAAGATTCAAAGAGAGTGAGATGCCAGCTCCTTTCATTCAGTCAGTAGCTTCAATCATTTCTGGACGTTTTTCAATGGCAAAAATCAATGAATATTGTAAATGCACAAACAGTAATTTCTCCGCATTGCAAGGTGCAATTCTGAAATTTTTTGCTTTTTCCTGCTCCTCTTAGCATGATAAAGAAGATTCAAAGAGAGTGAGATGCCAGCTCCTTTGATTCAGTCAGTAGCTTCAAACATTTCTGGTATATGAATAACATGATGTTTTTCAATGGCAAAAATCAATGAATATTGTAAATGCACAAACAGTAATTTCTCCGCATTGCAAGGTGCAAGTCTGAAATTTTTTGCTTTTTCCTGCTCCTCTTAGCATGATAAAGAAGATTCAAAGAGAGTGAGATGCCAGCTACTTTCATTCAGTCAGTAGCTTCCATCATTTCTGGACGTTTTTCAATGGTAAAAATCAATGAATATTGTAAATGCACAAACAGTAATTTCTCCACATTGCAATGTGCAATTCTAAAATTTTTTGCTTTTTCCTGCTCCTCTTAGCATGATAAAGAAGATTCAAAGAGAGTGAGATGCCAGCTCCTTTCATTCAGTCAGTAGCTTCAAACATTTCTGGTATATGAATAACATGATGTTTTTCAATGGCAAAAATCAATGAATATTGTAAATGCACAAACAGTAATTTCTCCGCATTGCAAGGTGCAATTCTGAAATTTTTTGCTTTTTCCTGCTCCTCTTAGCATGATAAAGAAGATTCAAAGAGAGTGAGATGCCAACTCCTTTCATTCAGTCAGAAGCTTCAAACATTTCTGGTATATGAATAACATGATGTTTTTCAATGGCAAAAATCAATGAATATTGTAAATGCACAAACAGTAATTTCTCCGCATTGCAAGGTGCAATTCTGAAATTTTTTGCTTTTTCCTGCTCCTCTTAGCATGATAAAGAAGATTCAAAGAGAGTGAGATGCCAGCTCCTTTCATTCAGTCAGTAGCTTCAATCATTTCTGGATGTTTTTCAATGGCAAAAATCAATGAATATTGTAAATGCACAAACAGTAATTTCTCCGCATTGCAAGGTGCAATTCTGAAATTTTTTGCTTTTTCCTGCTCCTCTTAGCATGATAAAGAAGATTCAAAGAGAGTGAGATGCCAGCTCCTTTCATTCAGTCAGTAGCTTCAATCATTTCTGGACGTTTTTCCATGGCAAAAATCAATGAATATTGTAAATGCACAAACAGTAATTTCTCCGCATTGCAAGGTGCAATTCTGAAATTTTTTGCTTTTTCCTGCTCCTCTTAGCATGATAAAGAAGATTCAAAGAGAGTGAGATGCCAGCTCCTTTCATTCAGTCAGTAGCTTCAATCATTTCTGGACGTTTTTCAATGGTAAAAATCAATGAATATTGTAAATGCACAAACAGTAATTTCTCCACATTGCAAGGTGCAATTCTGAAATTTTTTGCTTTTTCCTGCTCCTCTTAGCATGATAAAGAAGATTCAAAGAGAGTGAGATGCCAGCTCCTTTCATTCAGTCAGTAGCTTCAAACATTTCTGGTATATGAATAACATGATGTTTTTCAATGGCAAAAATCAATGAATATTGTAAATGCACAAACAGTAATTTCTCCGCATTGCAAGGTGCAAGTCTGAAATTTTTTGCTTTTTCCTGCTCCTCTTAGCATGATAAAGAAGATTCAAAGAGAGTGAGATGCCAGCTACTTTCATTCAGTCAGTAGCTTCAATCATTTCTGGACGTTTTTCAATGGTAAAAATCAATGAATATTGTAAATGCACAAACAGTAATTTCTCCACATTGCAAGGTGCAATTCTGAAATTTTTTGCTTTTTCCTGCTCCTCTTAGCATGATAAAGAAGATTCAAAGAGAGTGAGATGCCAACTCCTTTCATTCAGTCAGTAGCTTCAAACATTTCTGGTATATGAATAACATGATGTTTTTCAATGGCAAAAATCAATGAATATTGTAAATGCACAAACAGTAATTTCTCCGCATTGCAAGGTGCAATTCTGAAATTTTTTGCTTTTTCCTGCTCCTCTTAGCATGATAAAGAAGATTCAAAGAGAGTGAGATGCCAGCTCCTTTCATTCAGTCAGTAGCTTCAATCATTTCTGGACGTTTTTCAATGGCAAAAATCAATGAATATTGTAAATGCACAAACAGTAATTTCTCCGCATTGCAAGGTGCAATTCTGAAATTTTTTGCTTTTTCCTGCTCCTCTTAGCATGATAAAGAAGATTCAAAGAGAGTGAGATGCCAGCTCCTTTCATTCAGTCAGTACCTTCAATCATTTCTGGACGTTTTTCAATGGCAAAAATCAATGAATATTGTAAATGCACAAACAGTAATTTCTCCGCATTGCAAGGTGCAATTCTGAAATTTTTTGCTTTTTCCCGCTCCTCTTAGCATGATAAAGAAGATTCAAAGAGAGTGAGGTGCCAGCTCCTTTCATTCAGTCAGTAGCTTCAAACATTTCTGGTATATGAATAACATGTTTTTCAATGGCAAAAATCAATGAATATTGTAAATGCACAAACAGTAATTTCTCCGCATTGCAAGGTGCAATTCTGAAATTTTTTGCTTTTTCCTGCTCCTCTTAGCATGATAAAGAAGATTCAAAGAGAGTGAGATGCCAGCTCCTTTCATTCAGTCAGTAGCTTCAATCATTTCTGGACGTTTTTCAATGGCAAAAATCAATGAATATTGTAAATGCACAAACAGTAATTTCTCCGCATTGCAAGGTGCAATTCTGAAATTTTTTGCTTTTTCCTGCTCCTCTTAGCATGATAAAGAAGATTCAAAGAGAGTGAGATGCCAGCTCCTTTCATTCAGTCAGTAGCTTCAATCATTTCTGGACGTTTTTCAATGGCAAAAATCAATGAATATTGTAAATGCACAAACAGTAATTTCTCCGCATTGCAAGGTGCAATTCTGAAATTTTTTGCTTTTTCCTGCTCCTCTTAGCATGATAAAGAAGATTCAAAGAGAGTGAGATGCCAGCTCCTTTGATTCAGTCAGTAGCTTCAAACATTTCTGGTATATGAATAACATGATGTTTTTCAATGGCAAAAATCAATGAATATTGTAAATGCACAAACAGTAATTTCTCCGCATTGCAAGGTGCAAGTCTGAAATTTTTTGCTTTTTCCTGCTCCTCTTAGCATGATAAAGAAGATTCAAAGAGAGTGAGATGCCAGCTACTTTCATTCAGTCAGTAGCTTCAATCATTTCTGGACGTTTTTCAATGGTAAAAATCAATGAATATTGTAAATGCACAAACAGTAATTTCTCCACATTGCAAGGTGCAATTCTGAAATTTTTTGCTTTTTCCTGCTCCTCTTAGCATGATAAAGAAGATTCAAAGAGAGTGAGATGCCAGCTCCTTTCATTCAGTCAGTAGCTTCAAACATTTCTGGTATATGAATAACATGATGTTTTTCAATGGCAAAAATCAATGAATATTGTAAATGCACAAACAGTAATTTCTCCGCATTGCAAGGTGCAAGTCTGAAATTTTTTGCTTTTTCCTGCTCCTCTTAGCATGATAAAGAAGATTCAAAGAGAGTGAGATGCCAGCTACTTTCATTCAGTCAGTAGCTTCAATCATTTCTGGACGTTTTTCAATGGTAAAAATCAATGAATATTGTAAATGCACAAACAGTAATTTCTCCACATTGCAAGGTGCAATTCTGAAATTTTTTGCTTTTTCCTGCTCCTCTTAGCATGATAAAGAAGATTCAAAGAGAGTGAGATGCCAGCTCCTTTCATTCAGTCAGTAGCTTCAAACATTTCTGGTATATGAATAACATGATGTTTTTCAATGGCAAAAATCAATGAATATTGTAAATGCACAAACAGTAATTTCTCCACATTGCAAGGTGCAATTCTGAAATTTTTTGCTTTTTCCTGCTCCTCTTAGCATGATAAAGAAGATTCAAAGAGAGTGAGATGCCAGCTCCTTTCATTCAGTCAGTAGCTTCAAACATTTCTGGTATATGAATAACATGATGTTTTTCAATGGCAAAAATCAATGAATATTGTAAATGCACAAACAGTAATTTCTCCGCATTGCAAGGTGCAATTCTGAAATTTTTTGCTTTTTCCTGCTCCTCTTAGCATGATAAAGAAGATTCAAAGAGAGTGAGATGCCAGCTCCTTTCATTCAGTCAGTAGCTTCAATCATTTCTGGACGTTTTTCAATGGCAAAAATCAATGAATATTGTAAATGCACAAACAGTAATTTCTCCGCATTGCAAGGTGCAATTCTGAAATTTTTTGCTTTTTCCTGCTCCTCTTAGCATGATAAAGAAGATTCAAAGAGAGTGAGATGTCAGCTCCTTTCATTCAGTCAGTAGCTTCAAACATTTCTGGTATATGAATAACATAATGTTTTTCAATGGCTAAAATCAATGAATATTGTAAATGCACAAACAGTAATTTCTCCGCATTGCAAGGTGCAATTCTGAAATTCTTTGCTTTTTCCTGCTCCTCTTAGCATGATAAAGAAGATTCAAAGAGAGTGAGATGCCAGCTCCTTTCATTCAGTCAGTAGCTTCAATCATTTCTGGACGTTTTTCAATGGCAAAAATCAATGAATATTGTAAATGCACAAACAGTAATTTCTCCGCATTGCAAGGTGCAATTCTGAAATTTTTTGCTTTTTCCTGCTCCTCTTAGCATGATAAAGAAGATTCAAAGAGAGTGAGATGCCAGCTCCTTTCATTCAGTCAGTAGCTTCAATCATTTCTGGACGTTTTTCAATGGCAAAAATCAATGAATATTGTAAATGCACAAACAGTAATTTCTCCGCATTGCAAGGTGCAATTCTGAAATTTTTTGCTTTTTCCTGCTCCTCTTAGCATGATAAAGAAGATTCAAAGAGAGTGAGATGCCAGCTCCTTTCATTCAGTCAGTAGCTTCAAACATTTCTGGAATATGAATAACATGATGTTTTTCAATGGCAAAAATCAATGAATATTGTAAATGCACAAACAGTAATTTCTCCGCATTGCAAGGTGCAAGTCTGAAATTTTTTGCTTTTTCCTGCTCCTCTTAGCATGATAAAGAAGATTCAAAGAGAGTGAGATGCCAGCTACTTTCATTCAGTCAGTAGCTTCAATCATTTCTGGACGTTTTTCAATGGTAAAAATCAATGAATATTGTAAATGCACAAACAGTAATTTCTCCACATTGCAATGTGCAATTCTAAAATTTTTTGCTTTTTCCTGCTCCTCTTAGCATGATAAAGAAGATTCAAAGAGAGTGAGATGCCAGCTCCTTTCATTCAGTCAGTAGCTTCAAACATTTCTGGTATATGAATAACATGATGTTTTTCAATGGCAAAAATCAATGAATATTGTAAATGCACAAACAGTAATTTCTCCGCATTGCAAGGTGCAATTCTGAAATTTTTTGCTTTTTCCTGCTCCTCTTAGCATGATAAAGAAGATTCAAAGAGAGTGAGATGCCAACTCCTTTCATTCAGTCAGTAGCTTCAAACATTTCTGGTATATGAATAACATGATGTTTTTCAATGGCAAAAATCAATGAATATTGTAAATGCACAAACAGTAATTTCTCCGCATTGCAAGGTGCAATTCTGAAATTTTTTGCTTTTTCCTGCTCCTCTTAGCATGATAAAGAAGATTCAAAGAGAGTGAGGTGCCAGCTCCTTTCATTCAGTCAGTAGCTTCAAACATTTCTGGTATATGAATAACATGTTTTTCAATGGCAAAAATCAATGAATATTGTAAATGCACAAACAGTAATTTCTCCGCATTGCAAGGTGCAATTCTGAAATTTTTTGCTTTTTCCTGCTCCTCTTAGCATGATAAAGAAGATTCAAAGAGAGTGAGATGCCAGCTCCTTTCATTCAGTCAGTAGCTTCAATCATTTCTGGACGTTTTTCAATGGCAAAAATCAATGAATATTGTAAATGCACAAACAGTAATTTCTCCGCATTGCAAGGTGCAATTCTGAAATTTTTTGCTTTTTCCTGCTCCTCTTAGCATGATAAAGAAGATTCAAAGAGAGTGAGATGCCAGCTCCTTTCATTCAGTCAGTAGCTTCAATCATTTCTGGACGTTTTTCAATGGCAAAAATCAATGAATATTGTAAATGCACAAACAGTAATTTCTCCGCATTGCAAGGTGCAATTCTGAAATTTTTTGCTTTTTCCTGCTCCTCTTAGCATGATAAAGAAGATTCAAAGAGAGTGAGATGCCAGCTCCTTTCATTCAGTCAGTACCTTCAATCATTTCTGGACGTTTTTCAATGGCAAAAATCAATGAATATTGTAAATGCACAAACAGTAATTTCTCCGCATTGCAAGGTGCAATTCTGAAATTTTTTGCTTTTTCCCGCTCCTCTTAGCATGATAAAGAAGATTCAAAGAGAGTGAGGTGCCAGCTCCTTTCATTCAGTCAGTAGCTTCAAACATTTCTGGTATATGAATAACATGTTTTTCAATGGCAAAAATCAATGAATATTGTAAATGCACAAACAGTAATTTCTCCGCATTGCAAGGTGCAATTCTGAAATTTTTTGCTTTTTCCTGCTCCTCTTAGCATGATAAAGAAGATTCAAAGAGAGTGAGATGCCAGCTCCTTTCATTCAGTCAGTAGCTTCAATCATTTCTGGACGTTTTTCAATGGCAAAAATCAATGAATATTGTAAATGCACAAACAGTAATTTCTCCGCATTGCAAGGTGCAATTCTGAAATTTTTTGCTTTTTCCTGCTCCTCTTAGCATGATAAAGAAGATTCAAAGAGAGTGAGATGCCAGCTCCTTTGATTCAGTCAGTAGCTTCAAACATTTCTGGTATATGAATAACATGATGTTTTTCAATGGCAAAAATCAATGAATATTGTAAATGCACAAACAGTAATTTCTCCGCATTGCAAGGTGCAAGTCTGAAATTTTTTGCTTTTTCCTGCTCCTCTTAGCATGATAAAGAAGATTCAAAGAGAGTGAGATGCCAGCTACTTTCATTCAGTCAGTAGCTTCCATCATTTCTGGACGTTTTTCAATGGTAAAAATCAATGAATATTGTAAATGCACAAACAGTAATTTCTCCACATTGCAATGTGCAATTCTAAAATTTTTTGCTTTTTCCTGCTCCTCTTAGCATGATAAAGAAGATTCAAAGAGAGTGAGATGCCAGCTCCTTTCATTCAGTCAGTAGCTTCAAACATTTCTGGTATATGAATAACATGATGTTTTTCAATGGCAAAAATCAATGAATATTGTAAATGCACAAACAGTAATTTCTCCGCATTGCAAGGTGCAATTCTGAAATTTTTTGCTTTTTCCTGCTCCTCTTAGCATGATAAAGAAGATTCAAAGAGAGTGAGATGCCAACTCCTTTCATTCAGTCAGAAGCTTCAAACATTTCTGGTATATGAATAACATGATGTTTTTCAATGGCAAAAATCAATGAATATTGTAAATGCACAAACAGTAATTTCTCCGCATTGCAAGGTGCAATTCTGAAATTTTTTGCTTTTTCCTGCTCCTCTTAGCATGATAAAGAAGATTCAAAGAGAGTGAGATGCCAGCTCCTTTCATTCAGTCAGTAGCTTCAATCATTTCTGGACGTTTTTCAATGGCAAAAATCAATGAATATTGTAAATGCACAAACAGTAATTTCTCCGCATTGCAAGGTGCAATTCTGAAATTTTTTGCTTTTTCCTGCTCCTCTTAGCATGATAAAGAAGATTCAAAGAGAGTGAGATGCCAGCTCCTTTCATTCAGTCAGTAGCTTCAAACATTTCTGGTATATGAATAACATGATGTTTTTCAATGGCAAAGATCAATGAATATTGTAAATGCACAAACAGTAATTTCTCCGCATTGCAAGGTGCAAGTCTGAAATTTTTTGCTTTTTCCTGCTCCTCTTAGCATGATAAAGAAGATTCAAAGAGAGTGAGATGCCAGCTACTTTCATTCAGTCAGTAGCTTCAATCATTTCTGGACGTTTTTCAATGGTAAAAATCAATGAATATTGTAAATGCACAAACAGTAATTTCTCCACATTGCAATGTGCAATTCTAAAATTTTTTGCTTTTTCCTGCTCCTCTTAGCATGATAAAGAAGATTCAAAGAGAGTGAGATGCCAGCTCCTTTCATTCAGTCAGTAGCTTCAAACATTTCTGGTATATGAATAACATGATGTTTTTCAATGGCAAAAATCAATGAATATTGTAAATGCACAAACAGTAATTTCTCCGCATTGCAAGGTGCAATTCTGAAATTTTTTGCTTTTTCCTGCTCCTCTTAGCATGATAAAGAAGATTCAAAGAGAGTGAGATGCCAGCTCCTTTCATTCAGTCAGTACCTTCAATCATTTCTGGACGTTTTTCAATGGCAAAAATCAATGAATATTGTAAATGCACAAACAGTAATTTCTCCGCATTGCAAGGTGCAATTCTGAAATTTTTTGCTTTTTCCCGCTCCTCTTAGCATGATAAAGAAGATTCAAAGAGAGTGAGGTGCCAGCTCCTTTCATTCAGTCAGTAGCTTCAAACATTTCTGGTATATGAATAACATGTTTTTCAATGGCAAAAATCAATGAATATTGTAAATGCACAAACAGTAATTTCTCCGCATTGCAAGGTGCAATTCTGAAATTTTTTGCTTTTTCCTGCTCCTCTTAGCATGATAAAGAAGATTCAAAGAGAGTGAGATGCCAGCTCCTTTCATTCAGTCAGTAGCTTCAATCATTTCTGGACGTTTTTCAATGGCAAAAATCAATGAATATTGTAAATGCACAAACAGTAATTTCTCCGCATTGCAAGGTGCAATTCTGAAATTTTTTGCTTTTTCCTGCTCCTCTTAGCATGATAAAGAAGATTCAAAGAGAGTGAGATGCCAGCTCCTTTGATTCAGTCAGTAGCTTCAAACATTTCTGGTATATGAATAACATGATGTTTTTCAATGGCAAAAATCAATGAATATTGTAAATGCACAAACAGTAATTTCTCCGCATTGCAAGGTGCAAGTCTGAAATTTTTTGCTTTTTCCTGCTCCTCTTAGCATGATAAAGAAGATTCAAAGAGAGTGAGATGCCAGCTACTTTCATTCAGTCAGTAGCTTCCATCATTTCTGGACGTTTTTCAATGGTAAAAATCAATGAATATTGTAAATGCACAAACAGTAATTTCTCCACATTGCAATGTGCAATTCTAAAATTTTTTGCTTTTTCCTGCTCCTCTTAGCATGATAAAGAAGATTCAAAGAGAGTGAGATGCCAGCTCCTTTCATTCAGTCAGTAGCTTCAAACATTTCTGGTATATGAATAACATGATGTTTTTCAATGGCAAAAATCAATGAATATTGTAAATGCACAAACAGTAATTTCTCCGCATTGCAAGGTGCAATTCTGAAATTTTTTGCTTTTTCCTGCTCCTCTTAGCATGATAAAGAAGATTCAAAGAGAGTGAGATGCCAACTCCTTTCATTCAGTCAGAAGCTTCAAACATTTCTGGTATATGAATAACATGATGTTTTTCAATGGCAAAAATCAATGAATATTGTAAATGCACAAACAGTAATTTCTCCGCATTGCAAGGAGCAATTCTGAAATTTTTTGCTTTTTCCTGCTCCTCTTAGCATGATAAAGAAGATTCAAAGAGAGTGAGATGCCAGCTCCTTTCATTCAGTCAGTAGCTTCAATCATTTCTGGACGTTTTTCAATGGCAAAAATCAATGAATATTGTAAATGCACAAACAGTAATTTCTCCGCATTGCAAGGTGCAATTCTGAAATTTTTTGCTTTTTCCTGCTCCTCTTAGCATGATAAAGAAGATTCAAAGAGAGTGAGATGCCAGCTCCTTTCATTCAGTCAGTAGCTTCAATCATTTCTGGACGTTTTTCCATGGCAAAAATCAATGAATATTGTAAATGCACAAACAGTAATTTCTCCGCATTGCAAGGTGCAATTCTGAAATTTTTTGCTTTTTCCTGCTCCTCTTAGCATGATAAAGAAGATTCAAAGAGAGTGAGATGCCAGCTCCTTTCATTCAGTCAGTAGCTTCAATCATTTCTGGACGTTTTTCAATGGTAAAAATCAATGAATATTGTAAATGCACAAACAGTAATTTCTCCACATTGCAAGGTGCAATTCTGAAATTTTTTGCTTTTTCCTGCTCCTCTTAGCATGATAAAGAAGATTCAAAGAGAGTGAGATGCCAGCTCCTTTCATTCAGTCAGTAGCTTCAAACATTTCTGGTATATGAATAACATGATGTTTTTCAATGGCAAAAATCAATGAATATTGTAAATGCACAAACAGTAATTTCTCCGCATTGCAAGGTGCAAGTCTGAAATTTTTTGCTTTTTCCTGCTCCTCTTAGCATGATAAAGAAGATTCAAAGAGAGTGAGATGCCAGCTACTTTCATTCAGTCAGTAGCTTCAATCATTTCTGGACGTTTTTCAATGGTAAAAATCAATGAATATTGTAAATGCACAAACAGTAATTTCTCCACATTGCAAGGTGCAATTCTGAAATTTTTTGCTTTTTCCTGCTCCTCTTAGCATGATAAAGAAGATTCAAAGAGAGTGAGATGCCAACTCCTTTCATTCAGTCAGTAGCTTCAAACATTTCTGGTATATGAATAACATGATGTTTTTCAATCGCAAAAATCAATGAATATTGTAAATGCACAAACAGTAATTTCTCCGCATTGCAAGGTGCAATTCTGAAATTTTTTGCTTTTTCCTGCTCCTCTTAGCATGATAAAGAAGATTCAAAGAGAGTGAGATGCCAGCTCCTTTCATTCAGTCAGTAGCTTCAATCATTTCTGGACGTTTTTCAATGGCAAAAATCAATGAATATTGTAAATGCACAAACAGTAATTTCTCCGCATTGCAAGGTGCAATTCTGAAATTTTTTGCTTTTTCCTGCTCCTCTTAGCATGATAAAGAAGATTCAAAGAGAGTGAGATGCCAGCTCCTTTGATTCAGTCAGTAGCTTCAAACATTTCTGGTATATGAATAACATGATGTTTTTCAATGGCAAAAATCAATGAATATTGTAAATGCACAAACAGTAATTTCTCCGCATTGCAAGGTGCAAGTCTGAAATTTTTTGCTTTTTCCTGCTCCTCTTAGCATGATAAAGAAGATTCAAAGAGAGTGAGATGCCAGCTACTTTCATTCAGTCAGTAGCTTCAATCATTTCTGGACGTTTTTCAATGGTAAAAATCAATGAATATTGTAAATGCACAAACAGTAATTTCTCCACATTGCAAGGTGCAATTCTGAAATTTTTTGCTTTTTCCTGCTCCTCTTAGCATGATAAAGAAGATTCAAAGAGAGTGAGATGCCAGCTCCTTTCATTCAGTCAGTAGCTTCAAACATTTCTGGTATATGAATAACATGATGTTTTTCAATGGCAAAAATCAATGAATATTGTAAATGCACAAACAGTAATTTCTCCGCATTGCAAGGTGCAAGTCTGAAATTTTTTGCTTTTTCCTGCTCCTCTTAGCATGATAAAGAAGATTCAAAGAGAGTGAGATGCCAGCTACTTTCATTCAGTCAGTAGCTTCAATCATTTCTGGACGTTTTTCAATGGTAAAAATCAATGAATATTGTAAATGCACAAACAGTAATTTCTCCACATTGCAAGGTGCAATTCTGAAATTTTTTGCTTTTTCCTGCTCCTCTTAGCATGATAAAGAAGATTCAAAGAGAGTGAGATGCCAGCTCCTTTCATTCAGTCAGTAGCTTCAAACATTTCTGGTATATGAATAACATGATGTTTTTCAATGGCAAAAATCAATGAATATTGTAAATGCACAAACAGTAATTTCTCCACATTGCAAGGTGCAATTCTGAAATTTTTTGCTTTTTCCTGCTCCTCTTAGCATGATAAAGAAGATTCAAAGAGAGTGAGATGCCAGCTCCTTTCATTCAGTCAGTAGCTTCAAACATTTCTGGTATATGAATAACATGATGTTTTTCAATGGCAAAAATCAATGAATATTGTAAATGCACAAACAGTAATTTCTCCGCATTGCAAGGTGCAATTCTGAAATTTTTTGCTTTTTCCTGCTCCTCTTAGCATGATAAAGAAGATTCAAAGAGAGTGAGATGCCAGCTCCTTTCATTCAGTCAGTAGCTTCAATCATTTCTGGACGTTTTTCAATGGCAAAAATCAATGAATATTGTAAATGCACAAACAGTAATTTCTCCGCATTGCAAGGTGCAATTCTGAAATTTTTTGCTTTTTCCTGCTCCTCTTAGCATGATAAAGAAGATTCAAAGAGAGTGAGATGTCAGCTCCTTTCATTCAGTCAGTAGCTTCAAACATTTCTGGTATATGAATAACATGATGTTTTTCAATGGCTAAAATCAATGAATATTGTAAATGCACAAACAGTAATTTCTCCGCATTGCAAGGTGCAATTCTGAAATTCTTTGCTTTTTCCTGCTCCTCTTAGCATGATAAAGAAGATTCAAAGAGAGTGAGATGCCAGCTCCTTTCATTCAGTCAGTAGCTTCAATCATTTCTGGACGTTTTTCAATGGCAAAAATCAATGAATATTGTAAATGCACAAACAGTAATTTCTCCGCATTGCAAGGTGCAATTCTGAAATTTTTTGCTTTTTCCTGCTCCTCTTAGCATGATAAAGAAGATTCAAAGAGAGTGAGATGCCAGCTCCTTTCATTCAGTCAGTAGCTTCAATCATTTCTGGACGTTTTTCAATGGCAAAAATCAATGAATATTGTAAATGCACAAACAGTAATTTCTCCGCATTGCAAGGTGCAATTCTGAAATTTTTTGCTTTTTCCTGCTCCTCTTAGCATGATAAAGAAGATTCAAAGAGAGTGAGATGCCAGCTCCTTTCATTCAGTCAGTAGCTTCAAACATTTCTGGAATATGAATAACATGATGTTTTTCAATGGCAAAAATCAATGAATATTGTAAATGCACAAACAGTAATTTCTCCGCATTGCAAGGTGCAAGTCTGAAATTTTTTGCTTTTTCCTGCTCCTCTTAGCATGATAAAGAAGATTCAAAGAGAGTGAGATGCCAGCTACTTTCATTCAGTCAGTAGCTTCAATCATTTCTGGACGTTTTTCAATGGTAAAAATCAATGAATATTGTAAATGCACAAACAGTAATTTCTCCACATTGCAATGTGCAATTCTAAAATTTTTTGCTTTTTCCTGCTCCTCTTAGCATGATAAAGAAGATTCAAAGAGAGTGAGATGCCAGCTCCTTTCATTCAGTCAGTAGCTTCAAACATTTCTGGTATATGAATAACATGATGTTTTTCAATGGCAAAAATCAATGAATATTGTAAATGCACAAACAGTAATTTCTCCGCATTGCAAGGTGCAATTCTGAAATTTTTTGCTTTTTCCTGCTCCTCTTAGCATGATAAAGAAGATTCAAAGAGAGTGAGATGCCAACTCCTTTCATTCAGTCAGTAGCTTCAAACATTTCTGGTATATGAATAACATGATGTTTTTCAATGGCAAAAATCAATGAATATTGTAAATGCACAAACAGTAATTTCTCCGCATTGCAAGGTGCAATTCTGAAATTTTTTGCTTTTTCCTGCTCCTCTTAGCATGATAAAGAAGATTCAAAGAGAGTGAGGTGCCAGCTCCTTTCATTCAGTCAGTAGCTTCAAACATTTCTGGTATATGAATAACATGTTTTTCAATGGCAAAAATCAATGAATATTGTAAATGCACAAACAGTAATTTCTCCGCATTGCAAGGTGCAATTCTGAAATTTTTTGCTTTTTCCTGCTCATCTTAGCATGATAAAGAAGATTCAAAGAGAGTGAGATGCCAGCTCCTTTCATTCAGTCAGTAGCTTCAAACATTTCTGGTATATGAATAACATGATGTTTTTCAATGGCAAAAATCAATGAATATTGTAAATGCACAAACAGTAATTTCTCCGCATTGCAAGGTGCAAGTCTGAAATTTTTTGCTTTTTCCTGCTCCTCTTAGCATGATAAAGAAGATTCAAAGAGAGTGAGATGCCAGCTACTTTCATTCAGTCAGTAGCTTCAATCATTTCTGGACGTTTTTCAATGGTAAAAATCAATGAATATTGTAAATGCACAAACAGTAATTTCTCCACATTGCAAGGTGCAATTCTGAAATTTTTTGCTTTTTCCTGCTCCTCTTAGCATGATAAAGAAGATTCAAAGAGAGTGAGATGCCAGCTCCTTTCATTCAGTCAGTAGCTTCAAACATTTCTGGTATATGAATAACATGATGTTTTTCAATGGCAAAAATCAATGAATATTGTAAATGCACAAACAGTAATTTCTCCACATTGCAAGGTGCAATTCTGAAATTTTTTGCTTTTTCCTGCTCCTCTTAGCATGATAAAGAAGATTCAAAGAGAGTGAGATGCCAGCTCCTTTCATTCAGTCAGTAGCTTCAAACATTTCTGGTATATGAATAACATGATGTTTTTCAATGGCAAAAATCAATGAATATTGTAAATGCACAAACAGTAATTTCTCCGCATTGCAAGGTGCAATTCTGAAATTTTTTGCTTTTTCCTGCTCCTCTTAGCATGATAAAGAAGATTCAAAGAGAGTGAGATGCCAGCTCCTTTCATTCAGTCAGTAGCTTCAATCATTTCTGGACGTTTTTCAATGGCAAAAATCAATGAATATTGTAAATGCACAAACAGTAATTTCTCCGCATTGCAAGGTGCAATTCTGAAATTTTTTGCTTTTTCCTGCTCCTCTTAGCATGATAAAGAATATTCAAAGAGAGTGAGATGTCAGCTCCTTTCATTCAGTCAGTAGCTTCAAACATTTCTGGTATATGAATAACATGATGTTTTTCAATGGCAAAAATCAATGAATATTGTAAATGCACAAACAGTAATTTCTCCGCATTGCAAGGTGCAATTCTGAAATTTTTTGCTTTTTCCTGCTCCTCTTAGCATGATAAAGAAGATTCAAAGAGAGTGAGATGCCAGCTCCTTTCATTCAGTCAGTAGCTTCAATCATTTCTGGTATATGAAAAACATGTTTTTCAATGGCAAAAATCAATGAATATTGTAAATGCACAAACAGTAATATCTCCACATTGCAAGGTGCAATTCTGAAATTTTTTGCTTTTTCCTGCTAATCCTAGCATGATAAAGAAGATTCAAAGAGAGTGAGATGCCAGCTCCTTTCATTCAGTCAGTAGCTTCAAACATTTCTGGTATATGAAAAACATGTTTTTCAATGGCAAAAATCAATGAATATTGTAAATGCACAAACAGTAATATCTCCACATTGCACGGTGCAATTCTGAAATTTTTAGCTTTTTCCTGTTAATCCTAGCATGATAAAGAAGATTCAAAGAGAGTGAGATGCCAGCTCCTTTCATTCAGTCAGTAGCTTCAAACATTTCTGGTATATGAAAAACATGTTTTTCAATGGCAAAAATCAATGAATATTGTAAATGCACAAACAGTAATATCTCCACATTGCAAGGTGCAATTCTGAAATTTTTTGCTTTTTCCTGCTAATCCTAGCATGATAAAGAAGATTCAAAGAGAGTGAGATGCCAGCTCCTTTCATTCAGTCAGTAGCTTCAAACATTTCTGGTATATGAAAAACATGTTTTTCAATGGCAAAAATCAATGAATATTGTAAATGCACAAACAGTAATATCTCCACATTGCACGGTGCAATTCTGAAATTTTTAGCTTTTTCCTGTTAATCCTAGCATGATAAAGAAGATTCAAAGAGAGTGAGATGCCAGCTCCTTTCATTCAGTCATTAGCTTCAAACATTTCTGGTATATGAAAAACATGTTTCATATTTCAGACTTGCACCTTGCAATGCGGAGAAATTACTGTTTGTGCATTTACAATATTCATTGATTTTTGCCATTGAAAAACATCATGTTATTCATATACCAGAAATGTTTGAAGCTACTGACTGAATCAAAGGAGCTGGCATCTCACTCTCTTTGAATCTTCTTTATCATGCTAAGAGGAGCAGGAAAAAGCAAAAAATTTCAGAATTGCACCTTGCAATGCGGAGAAATTACTGTTTGTGCATTTACAATATTCATTGATTTTTGCCATTGAAAAACGTCCAGAAATGATTGAAGCTACTGACTGAATGAAAGGAGCTGGCATCTCACTCTCTTTGAATCTTCTTTATCATGCTAAGAGGAGCAGGAAAAAGCAAAAAATTTCAGAATTGCACCTTGCAATGCGGAGAAATTACTGTTTGTGCATTTACAATATTCATTGATTTTTGCCATTGAAAAACGTCCAGAAATGATTGAAGCTACTGATTGAATGAAAGGAGCTGGCATCTCACTCTCTTTGAATCTTCTTTATCATGCTAAGAGGAGCAGGAAAAAGCAAAAAATTTCAGAATTGCACCTTGCAATGCGGAGAAATTACTGTTTGTGCATTTACAATATTCATTGATTTTTGCCATTGAAAAACATGTTATTCATATACCAGAAATGTTTGAAGCTACTGACTGAATGAAAGGAGCTGGCACCTCACTCTCTTTGAATCTTCTTTATCATGCTAAGAGGAGCAGGAAAAAGCAAAAAATTTCAGAATTGCACCTTGCAATGCGGAGAAATTACTGTTTGTGCATTTACAATATTCATTGATTTTTGCCATTGAAAAACATCATGTTATTCATATACCAGAAATGTTTGAAGCTACTGACTGAATGAAAGGAGTTGGCATCTCACTCTCTTTGAATCTTCTTTATCATGCTAAGAGGAGCAGGAAAAAGCAAAAAATTTCAGAATTGCACCTTGCAATGCGGAGAAATTACTGTTTGTGCATTTACAATATTCATTGATTTTTGCCATTGAAAAACATCGTTATTCATATACCAGAAATGTTTGAAGCTACTGACTGAATGAAAGGAGCTGGCATCTCACTCTCTTTGAATCTTCTTTATCATGCTAAGAGGAGCAGGAAAAAGCAAAAAATTTTAGAATTGCACATTGCAATGTGGAGAAATTACTGTTTGTGCATTTACAATATTCATTGATTTTTACCATTGAAAAACGTCCAGAAATGATTGAAGCTACTGACTGAATGAAAGTAGCTGGCATCTCACTCTCTTTGAATCTTCTTTATCATGCTAAGAGGAGCAGGAAAAAGCAAAAAATTTCAGACTTGCACCTTGCAATGCGGAGAAATTACTGTTTGTGCATTTACAATATTCATTGATTTTTGCCATTGAAAAACATCATGTTATTCATATTCCAGAAATGTTTGAAGCTACTGACTGAATGAAAGGAGCTGGCATCTCACTCTCTTTGAATCTTCTTTATCATGCTAAGAGGAGCAGGAAAAAGCAAAAAATTTCAGAATTGCACCTTGCAATGCGGAGAAATTACTGTTTGTGCATTTACAATATTCATTGATTTTTGCCATTGAAAAACGTCCAGAAATGATTGAAGCTACTGACTGAATGAAAGGAGCTGGCATCTCACTCTCTTTGAATCTTCTTTATCATGCTAAGAGGAGCAGGAAAAAGCAAAAAATTTCAGAATTGCACCTTGCAATGCGGAGAAATTACTGTTTGTGCATTTACAATATTCATTGATTTTTGCCATTGAAAAACGTCCAGAAATGATTGAAGCTACTGACTGAATGAAAGGAGCTGGCATCTCACTCTCTTTGAATCTTCTTTATCATGCTAAGAGGAGCAGGAAAAAGCAAAGAATTTCAGAATTGCACCTTGCAATGCGGAGAAATTACTGTTTGTGCATTTACAATATTCATTGATTTTAGCCATTGAAAAACATCATGTTATTCATATACCAGAAATGTTTGAAGCTACTGACTGAATGAAAGGAGCTGACATCTCACTCTCTTTGAATCTTCTTTATCATGCTAAGAGGAGCAGGAAAAAGCAAAAAATTTCAGAATTGCACCTTGCAATGCGGAGAAATTACTGTTTGTGCATTTACAATATTCATTGATTTTTGCCATTGAAAAACGTCCAGAAATGATTGAAGCTACTGACTGAATGAAAGGAGCTGGCATCTCACTCTCTTTGAATCTTCTTTATCATGCTAAGAGGAGCAGGAAAAAGCAAAAAATTTCAGAATTGCACCTTGCAATGCGGAGAAATTACTGTTTGTGCATTTACAATATTCATTGATTTTTGCCATTGAAAAACATCATGTTATTCATATACCAGAAATGTTTGAAGCTACTGACTGAATGAAAGGAGCTGGCATCTCACTCTCTTTGAATCTTCTTTATCATGCTAAGAGGAGCAGGAAAAAGCAAAAAATTTCAGAATTGCACCTTGCAATGTGGAGAAATTACTGTTTGTGCATTTACAATATTCATTGATTTTTGCCATTGAAAAACATCATGTTATTCATATACCAGAAATGTTTGAAGCTACTGACTGAATGAAAGGAGCTGGCATCTCACTCTCTTTGAATCTTCTTTATCATGCTAAGAGGAGCAGGAAAAAGCAAAAAATTTCAGAATTGCACCTTGCAATGTGGAGAAATTACTGTTTGTGCATTTACAATATTCATTGATTTTTACCATTGAAAAACGTCCAGAAATGATTGAAGCTACTGACTGAATGAAAGTAGCTGGCATCTCACTCTCTTTGAATCTTCTTTATCATGCTAAGAGGAGCAGGAAAAAGCAAAAAATTTCAGACTTGCACCTTGCAATGCGGAGAAATTACTGTTTGTGCATTTACAATATTCATTGATTTTTGCCATTGAAAAACATCATGTTATTCATATACCAGAAATGTTTGAAGCTACTGACTGAATGAAAGGAGCTGGCATCTCACTCTCTTTGAATCTTCTTTATCATGCTAAGAGGAGCAGGAAAAAGCAAAAAATTTCAGAATTGCACCTTGCAATGTGGAGAAATTACTGTTTGTGCATTTACAATATTCATTGATTTTTACCATTGAAAAACGTCCAGAAATGATTGAAGCTACTGACTGAATGAAAGTAGCTGGCATCTCACTCTCTTTGAATCTTCTTTATCATGCTAAGAGGAGCAGGAAAAAGCAAAAAATTTCAGACTTGCACCTTGCAATGCGGAGAAATTACTGTTTGTGCATTTACAATATTCATTGATTTTTGCCATTGAAAAACATCATGTTATTCATATACCAGAAATGTTTGAAGCTACTGACTGAATCAAAGGAGCTGGCATCTCACTCTCTTTGAATCTTCTTTATCATGCTAAGAGGAGCAGGAAAAAGCAAAAAATTTCAGAATTGCACCTTGCAATGCGGAGAAATTACTGTTTGTGCATTTACAATATTCATTGATTTTTGCCATTGAAAAACGTCCAGAAATGATTGAAGCTACTGACTGAATGAAAGGAGCTGGCATCTCACTCTCTTTGAATCTTCTTTATCATGCTAAGAGGAGCAGGAAAAAGCAAAAAATTTCAGACTTGCACCTTGCAATGCGGAGAAATTACTGTTTGTGCATTTACAATATTCATTGATTTTTGCCATTGAAAAACATCATGTTATTCATATACCAGAAATGTTTGAAGCTACTGACTGAATCAAAGGAGCTGGCATCTCACTCTCTTTGAATCTTCTTTATCATGCTAAGAGGAGCAGGAAAAAGCAAAAAATTTCAGAATTGCACCTTGCAATGCGGAGAAATTACTGTTTGTGCATTTACAATATTCATTGATTTTTGCCATTGAAAAACGTCCAGAAATGATTGAAGCTACTGACTGAATGAAAGGAGCTGGCATCTCACTCTCTTTGAATCTTCTTTATCATGCTAAGAGGAGCAGGAAAAAGCAAAAAATTTCAGAATTGCACCTTGCAATGCGGAGAAATTACTGTTTGTGCATTTACAATATTCATTGATTTTTGCCATTGAAAAACGTCCAGAAATGATTGAAGCTACTGACTGAATGAAAGGAGCTGGCATCTCACTCTCTTTGAATGTTCTTTATCATGCTAAGAGGAGCAGGAAAAAGCAAAAAATTTCAGAATTGCACCTTGCAATGCGGAGAAATTACTGTTTGTGCATTTACAATATTCATTGATTTTTGCCATTGAAAAACATGTTATTCATATACCAGAAATGTTTGAAGCTACTGACTGAATGAAAGGAGCTGGCACCTCACTCTCTTTGAATCTTCTTTATCATGCTAAGAGGAGCGGGAAAAAGCAAAAAATTTCAGAATTGCACCTTGCAATGCGGAGAAATTACTGTTTGTGCATTTACAATATTCATTGATTTTTGCCATTGAAAAACGTCCAGAAATGATTGAAGGTACTGACTGAATGAAAGGAGCTGGCATCTCACTCTCTTTGAATCTTCTTTATCATGCTAAGAGGAGCAGGAAAAAGCAAAAAATTTCAGAATTGCACCTTGCAATGCGGAGAAATTACTGTTTGTGCATTTACAATATTCATTGATTTTTGCCATTGAAAAACGTCCAGAAATGATTGAAGCTACTGACTGAATGAAAGGAGCTGGCATCTCACTCTCTTTGAATCTTCTTTATCATGCTAAGAGGAGCAGGAAAAAGCAAAAAATTTCAGAATTGCACCTTGCAATGCGGAGAAATTACTGTTTGTGCATTTACAATATTCATTGATTTTTGCCATTGAAAAACATCATGTTATTCATATACCAGAAATGTTTGAAGCTACTGACTGAATGAAAGGAGTTGGCATCTCACTCTCTTTGAATCTTCTTTATCATGCTAAGAGGAGCAGGAAAAAGCAAAAAATTTCAGAATTGCACCTTGCAATGTGGAGAAATTACTGTTTGTGCATTTACAATATTCATTGATTTTTACCATTGAAAAACGTCCAGAAATGATTGAAGCTACTGACTGAATGAAAGTAGCTGGCATCTCACTCTCTTTGAATCTTCTTTATCATGCTAAGAGGAGCAGGAAAAAGCAAAAAATTTCAGACTTGCACCTTGCAATGCGGAGAAATTACTGTTTGTGCATTTACAATATTCATTGATTTTTGCCATTGAAAAACATCATGTTATTCATATACCAGAAATGTTTGAAGCTACTGACTGAATGAAAGGAGCTGGCATCTCACTCTCTTTGAATCTTCTTTATCATGCTAAGAGGAGCAGGAAAAAGCAAAAAATTTCAGAATTGCACCTTGCAATGCGGAGAAATTACTGTTTGTGCATTTACAATATTCATTGATTTTTGCCATTGAAAAACGTCCAGAAATGATTGAAGCTACTGACTGAATGAAAGGAGCTGGCATCTCACTCTCTTTGAATCTTCTTTATCATGCTAAGAGGAGCAGGAAAAAGCAAAAAATTTCAGAATTGCACCTTGCAATGCGGAGAAATTACTGTTTGTGCATTTACAATATTCATTGATTTTTGCCATTGAAAAACATGTTATTCATATACCAGAAATGTTTGAAGCTACTGACTGAATGAAAGGAGCTGGCACCTCACTCTCTTTGAATCTTCTTTATCATGCTAAGAGGAGCGGGAAAAAGCAGAAAATTTCAGAATTGCACCTTGCAATGCGGAGAAATTACTGTTTGTGCATTTACAATATTCATTGATTTTTGCCATTGAAAAACGTCCAGAAATGATTGAAGGTACTGACTGAATGAAAGGAGCTGGCATCTCACTCTCTTTGAATCTTCTTTATCATGCTAAGAGGAGCAGGAAAAAGCAAAAAATTTCAGAATTGCACCTTGCAATGCGGAGAAATTACTGTTTGTGCATTTACAATATTCATTGATTTTTGCCATTGAAAAACATCATGTTATTCATATACCAGAAATGTTTGAAGCTACTGACTGAATGAAAGGAGCTGGCATCTCACTCTCTTTGAATCTTCTTTATCATGCTAAGAGGAGCAGGAAAAAGCAAAAAATTTTAGAATTGCACATTGCAATGTGGAGAAATTACTGTTTGTGCATTTACAATATTCATTGATTTTTACCATTGAAAAACGTCCAGAAATGATTGAAGCTACTGACTGAATGAAAGTAGCTGGCATCTCACTCTCTTTGAATCTTCTTTATCATGCTAAGAGGAGCAGGAAAAAGCAAAAAATTTCAGACTTGCACCTTGCAATGCGGAGAAATTACTGTTTGTGCATTTACAATATTCATTGATCTTTGCCATTGAAAAACATCATGTTATTCATATACCAGAAATGTTTGAAGCTACTGACTGAATGAAAGTAGCTGGCATCTCACTCTCTTTGAATCTTCTTTATCATGCTAAGAGGAGCAGGAAAAAGCAAAAAATTTCAGAATTGCACCTTGCAATGCGGAGAAATTACTGTTTGTGCATTTACAATATTCATTGATTTTTGCCATTGAAAAACGTCCAGAAATGATTGAAGCTACTGACTGAATGAAAGGAGCTGGCATCTCACTCTCTTTGAATCTTCTTTATCATGCTAAGAGGAGCAGGAAAAAGCAAAAAATTTCAGAATTGCACCTTGCAATGCGGAGAAATTACTGTTTGTGCATTTACAATATTCATTGATTTTTGCCATTGAAAAACGTCCAGAAATGATTGAAGCTACTGACTGAATGAAAGGAGCTGGCATCTCACTCTCTTTGAATCTTCTTTATCATGCTAAGAGGAGCAGGAAAAAGCAAAAAATTTCAGAATTGCACCTTGCAATGCGGAGAAATTACTGTTTGTGCATTTACAATATTCATTGATTTTTGCCATTGAAAAACATGTTATTCATATACCAGAAATGTTTGAAGCTACTGACTGAATGAAAGGAGCTGGCACCTCACTCTCTTTGAATCTTCTTTATCATGCTAAGAGGAGCGGGAAAAAGCAAAAAATTTCAGAATTGCACCTTGCAATGCGGAGAAATTACTGTTTGTGCATTTACAATATTCATTGATTTTTGCCATTGAAAAACGTCCAGAAATGATTGAAGGTACTGACTGAATGAAAGGAGCTGGCATCTCATTCTCTTTGAATCTTCTTTATCATGCTAAGAGGAGCAGGAAAAAGCAAAAAATTTCAGAATTGCACCTTGCAATGCGGAGAAATTACTGTTTGTGCATTTACAATATTCATTGATTTTTGCCATTGAAAAACGTCCAGAAATGATTGAAGCTACTGACTGAATGAAAGGAGCTGGCATCTCACTCTCTTTGAATCTTCTTTATCATGCTAAGAGGAGCAGGAAAAAGCAAAAAATTTCAGAATTGCACCTTGCAATGCGGAGAAATTACTGTTTGTGCATTTACAATATTCATTGATTTTTGCCATTGAAAAACATCATGTTATTCATATACCAGAAATGTTTGAAGCTACTGACTGAATGAAAGGAGCTGGCATCTCACTCTCTTTGAATCTTCTTTATCATGCTAAGAGGAGCACTAAAAAGCAAAAAATTTCAGAATTGCACCTTGCAATGTGGAGAAATTACTGTTTGTGCATTTACAATATTCATTGATTTTTACCATTGAAAAACGTCCAGAAATGATTGAAGCTACTGACTGAATGAAAGTAGCTGGCATCTCACTCTCTTTGAATCTTCTTTATCATGCTAAGAGGAGCAGGAAAAAGCAAAAAAATTCAGACTTGCACCTTGCAATGCGGAGAAATTACTGTTTGTGCATTTACAATATTCATTGATTTTTGCCATTGAAAAACATCATGTTATTCATATACCAGAAATGTTTGAAGCTACTGACTGAATGAAAGGAGCTGGCATCTCACTCTCTTTGAATCTTCTTTATCATGCTAAGAGGAGCAGGAAAAAGCAAAAAATTTCAGACTTGCACCTTGCAATGCGGAGAAATTACTGTTTGTGCATTTACAATATTCATTGATTTTTGCCATTGAAAAACGTCCAGAAATGATTGAAGGTACTGACTGAATGAAAGGAGCTGGCATCTCACTCTCTTTGAATCTTCTTTATCATGCTAAGAGGAGCAGGAAAAAGCAAAAAATTTCAGACTTGCACCTTGCAATGCGGAGAAATTACTGTTTGTGCATTTA
This sequence comes from Phyllobates terribilis, assembly GCF_046119375.1. NCBI lineage: Eukaryota > Metazoa > Chordata > Amphibia > Anura > Dendrobatidae > Phyllobates > Phyllobates terribilis. The sequence goes on from NW_027364262.1 coordinate 120,690, forward strand.
CAATATTCATTGATTTTTGCCATTGAAAAACATCATGTTATTCATATACCAGAAATGTTTGAAGCTACTGACTGAATGAAAGGAGCTGGCATCTCACTCTCTTTGAATCTTCTTTATCATGCTAAGAGGAGCAGGAAAAAGCAAAAAATTTCAGAATTGCACCTTGCAATGCGGAGAAATTACTGTTTGTGCATTTACAATATTCATTGATTTTTGCCATTGAAAAACGTCCAGAAATGATTGAAGCTACTGACTGAATGAAAGGAGCTGGCATCTCACTCTCTTTGAATCTTCTTTATCATGCTAAGAGGAGCAGGAAAAAGCAAAAAATTTCAGAATTGCACCTTGCAATGCGGAGAAATTACTGTTTGTGCATTTACAATATTCATTGATTTTTGCCATTGAAAAACGTCCAGAAATGATTGAAGCTACTGACTGAATGAAAGGAGCTGGCATCTCACTCTCTTTGATTCTTCTTTATCATGCTAAGAGGAGCAGGAAAAAGCAAAAAATTTCAGAATTGCACCTTGCAATGCGGAGAAATTACTGTTTGTGCATTTACAATATTCATTGATTTTTGCCATTGAAAAACATGTTATTCATATACCAGAAATGTTTGAAGCTACTGACTGAATGAAAGGAGCTGGCACCTCACTCTCTTTGAATCTTCTTTATCATGCTAAGAGGAGCAGGAAAAAGCAAAAAATTTCAGAATTGCACCTTGCAATGCGGAGAAATTACTGTTTGTGCATTTACAATATTCATTGATTTTTGCCATTGAAAAACGTCCAGAAATGATTGAAGCTACTGACTGAATGAAAGGAGCTGGCATCTCACTCTCTTTGAATCTTCTTTATCATGCTAAGAGGAGCAGGAAAAAGCAAAAAATTTCAGAATTGCACCTTGCAATGCGGAGAAATTACTGTTTGTGCATTTACAATATTCATTGATTTTTGCCATTGAAAAACATCATGTTATTCATATACCAGAAATGTTTGAAGCTACTGACTGAATGAAAGGAGCTGGCATCTCACTCTCTTTGAATCTTCTTTATCATGCTAAGAGGAGCAGGAAAAAGCAAAAAATTTTAGAATTGCACATTGCAATGTGGAGAAATTACTGTTTGTGCATTTACAATATTCATTGATTTTTACCATTGAAAAACGTCCAGAAATGATTGAAGCTACTGACTGAATGAAAGTAGCTGGCATCTCACTCTCTTTGAATCTTCTTTATCATGCTAAGAGGAGCAGGAAAAAGCAAAAAATTTCAGACTTGCACCTTGCAATGCGGAGAAATTACTGTTTGTGCATTTACAATATTCATTGATCTTTGCCATTGAAAAACATCATGTTATTCATATACCAGAAATGTTTGAAGCTACTGACTGAATGAAAGGAGCTGGCATCTCACTCTCTTTGAATCTTCTTTATCATGCTAAGAGGAGCAGGAAAAAGCAAAAAATTTCAGAATTGCACCTTGCAATGCGGAGAAATTACTGTTTGTGCATTTACAATATTCATTGATTTTTGCCATTGAAAAACGTCCAGAAATGATTGAAGCTACTGACTGAATGAAAGGAGCTGGCATCTCACTCTCTTTGAATCTTCTTTATCATGCTAAGAGGAGCAGGAAAAAGCAAAAAATTTCAGAATTGCACCTTGCAATGCGGAGAAATTACTGTTTGTGCATTTACAATATTCATTGATTTTTGCCATTGAAAAACGTCCAGAAATGATTGAAGCTACTGACTGAATGAAAGGAGCTGGCATCTCACTCTCTTTGAATCTTCTTTATCATGCTAAGAGGAGCAGGAAAAAGCAAAAAATTTCAGAATTGCACCTTGCAATGCGGAGAAATTACTGTTTGTGCATTTACAATATTCATTGATTTTTGCCATTGAAAAACATGTTATTCATATACCAGAAATGTTTGAAGCTACTGACTGAATGAAAGGAGCTGGCACCTCACTCTCTTTGAATCTTCTTTATCATGCTAAGAGGAGCGGGAAAAAGCAAAAAATTTCAGAATTGCACCTTGCAATGCGGAGAAATTACTGTTTGTGCATTTACAATATTCATTGATTTTTGCCATTGAAAAACGTCCAGAAATGATTGAAGGTACTGACTGAATGAAAGGAGCTGGCATCTCATTCTCTTTGAATCTTCTTTATCATGCTAAGAGGAGCAGGAAAAAGCAAAAAATTTCAGAATTGCACCTTGCAATGCGGAGAAATTACTGTTTGTGCATTTACAATATTCAATGATTTTTGCCATTGAAAAACGTCCAGAAATGATTGAAGCTACTGACTGAATGAAAGGAGCTGGCATCTCACTCTCTTTGAATCTTCTTTATCATGCTAAGAGGAGCAGGAAAAAGCAAAAAATTTCAGAATTGCACCTTGCAATGCGGAGAAATTACTGTTTGTGCATTTACAATATTCATTGATTTTTGCCATTGAAAAACATCATGTTATTCATATACCAGAAATGTTTGAAGCTACTGACTGAATGAAAGGAGCTGGCATCTCACTCTCTTTGAATCTTCTTTATCATGCTAAGAGGAGCACTAAAAAGCAAAAAATTTCAGAATTGCACCTTGCAATGTGGAGAAATTACTGTTTGTGCATTTACAATATTCATTGATTTTTACCATTGAAAAACGTCCAGAAATGATTGAAGCTACTGACTGAATGAAAGTAGCTGGCATCTCACTCTCTTTGAATCTTCTTTATCATGCTAAGAGGAGCAGGAAAAAGCAAAAAATTTCAGACTTGCACCTTGCAATGCGGAGAAATTACTGTTTGTGCATTTACAATATTCATTGATTTTTGCCATTGAAAAACATCATGTTATTCATATACCAGAAATGTTTGAAGCTACTGACTGAATGAAAGGAGCTGGCATCTCACTCTCTTTGAATCTTCTTTATCATGCTAAGAGGAGCAGGAAAAAGCAAAAAATTTCAGACTTGCACCTTGCAATGCGGAGAAATTACTGTTTGTGCATTTACAATATTCATTGATTTTTGCCATTGAAAAACATCATGTTATTCATATACCAGAAATGTTTGAAGCTACTGACTGAATGAAAGGAGCTGGCATCTCACTCTCTTTGAATCTTCTTTATCATGCTAAGAGGAGCAGGAAAAAGCAAAAAATTTCAGAATTGCACCTTGCAATGCGGAGAAATTACTGTTTGTGCATTTACAATATTCATTGATTTTTGCCATTGAAAAACGTCCAGAAATGATTGAAGGTACTGACTGAATGAAAGGAGCTGGCATCTCACTCTCTTTGAATCTTCTTTATCATGCTAAGAGGAGCAGGAAAAAGCAAAAAATTTTAGAATTGCACATTGCAATGTGGAGAAATTACTGTTTGTGCATTTACAATATTCATTGATTTTTACCATTGAAAAACGTCCAGAAATGATTGAAGCTACTGACTGAATGAAAGTAGCTGGCATCTCACTCTCTTTGAATCTTCTTTATCATGCTAAGAGGAGCAGGAAAAAGCAAAAAATTTCAGACTTGCACCTTGCAATGCGGAGAAATTACTGTTTGTGCATTTACAATATTCATTGATTTTTGCCATTGAAAAACATCATGTTATTCATATACCAGAAATGTTTGAAGCTACTGACTGAATGAAAGGAGCTGGCATCTCACTCTCTTTGAATCTTCTTTATCATGCTAAGAGGAGCAGGAAAAAGCAAAAAATTTCAGAATTGCACCTTGCAATGCGGAGAAATTACTGTTTGTGCATTTACAATATTCATTGATTTTTGCCATTGAAAAACGTCCAGAAATGATTGAAGCTACTGACTGAATGAAAGGAGCTGGCATCTCACTCTCTTTGAATCTTCTTTATCATGCTAAGAGGAGCAGGAAAAAGCAAAAAATTTCAGAATTGCACCTTGCAATGCGGAGAAATTACTGTTTGTGCATTTACAATATTCATTGATTTTTGCCATTGAAAAACGTCCAGAAATGATTGAAGCTACTGACTGAATGAAAGGAGCTGGCATCTCACTCTCTTTGATTCTTCTTTATCATGCTAAGAGGAGCAGGAAAAAGCAAAAAATTTCAGAATTGCACCTTGCAATGCGGAGAAATTACTGTTTGTGCATTTACAATATTCATTGATTTTTGCCATTGAAAAACATGTTATTCATATACCAGAAATGTTTGAAGCTACTGACTGAATGAAAGGAGCTGGCACCTCACTCTCTTTGAATCTTCTTTATCATGCTAAGAGGAGCAGGAAAAAGCAAAAAATTTCAGAATTGCACCTTGCAATGCGGAGAAATTACTGTTTGTGCATTTACAATATTCATTGATTTTTGCCATTGAAAAACGTCCAGAAATGATTGAAGCTACTGACTGAATGAAAGGAGCTGGCATCTCACTCTCTTTGAATCTTCTTTATCATGCTAAGAGGAGCAGGAAAAAGCAAAAAATTTCAGAATTGCACCTTGCAATGCGGAGAAATTACTGTTTGTGCATTTACAATATTCATTGATTTTTGCCATTGAAAAACGTCCAGAAATGATTGAAGCTACTGACTGAATGAAAGGAGCTGGCATCTCACTCTCTTTGAATCTTCTTTATCATGCTAAGAGGAGCAGGAAAAAGCAAAAAATTTCAGAATTGCACCTTGCAATGCGGAGAAATTACAGTTTGTGCATTTACAATATTCATTGATTTTTGCCATTGAAAAACATCCAGAAATGATTGAAGCTACTGACTGAATGAAAGAAGCTGGCATCTCACTCTCTTTGAATCTTCTTTATCATGCTAAGAGGAGCAGGAAAAAGCAAAAAATTTCAGAATTGCACCTTGCAATGCGGAGAAATTACTGTTTGTGCATTTACAATATTCATTGATTTTTGCCATTGAAAAACATCATGTTATTCATATACCAGAAATGTTTGAAGCTACTGACTGAATGAAAGGAGCTGGCATCTCACTCTCTTTGAATCTTCTTTATCATGCTAAGAGGAGCAGGAAAAAGCAAAAAATTTCAGAATTGCACCTTGCAATGTGGAGAAATTACTGTTTGTGCATTTACAATATTCATTGATTTTTACCATTGAAAAACGTCCAGAAATGATTGAAGCTACTGACTGAATGAAAGTAGCTGGCATCTCACTCTCTTTGAATCTTCTTTATCATGCTAAGAGGAGCAGGAAAAAGCAAAAAATTTCAGACTTGCACCTTGCAATGCGGAGAAATTACTGTTTGTGCATTTACAATATTCATTGATTTTTGCCATTGAAAAACATCATGTTATTCATATACCAGAAATGATTGAAGCTACTGACTGAATGAAAGGAGCTGGCATCTCACTCTCTTTGAATCTTCTTTATCATGCTAAGAGGAGCAGGAAAAAGCAAAAAATTTCAGAATTGCACCTTGCAATGTGGAGAAATTACTGTTTGTGCATTTACAATATTCATTGATTTTTACCATTGAAAAACGTCCAGAAATGATTGAAGCTACTGACTGAATGAAAGTAGCTGGCATCTCACTCTCTTTGAATCTTCTTTATCATGCTAAGAGGAGCAGGAAAAAGCAAAAAATTTCAGACTTGCACCTTGCAATGCGGAGAAATTACTGTTTGTGCATTTACAATATTCATTGATTTTTGCCATTGAAAAACATCATGTTATTCATATACCAGAAATGTTTGAAGCTACTGACTGAATGAAAGGAGCTGGCATCTCACTCTCTTTGAATCTTCTTTATCATGCTAAGAGGAGCAGGAAAAAGTAAAAAATTTCAGAATTGCACCTTGCAATGCGGAGAAATTACTGTTTGTGCATTTACAATATTCAATGATTTTTGCCATTGAAAAACGTCCAGAAATGATTGAAGCTACTGACTGAATGAAAGGAGCTGGCATCTCACTCTCTTTGAATCTTGTTTATCATGCTAAGAGGAGCAGGAAAAAGCAAAAAATTTCAGAATTGCACCTTGCAATGCGGAGAAATTACTGTTTGTGCATTTACAATATTCATTGATTTTTGCCATTGAAAAACGTCCAGAAATGATTGAAGCTACTGACTGAATGAAAGGAGCTGGCATCTCACTCTCTTTGAATCTTCTTTATCATGCTAAGAGGAGCAGGAAAAAACAAAAAATTTCAGAATTGCACCTTGCAATGCGGAGAAATTACTGTTTGTGCATTTACAATATTCATTGATTTTTGCTATTGAAAAACATCATGTTATTCATATACCAGAAATGATTGAAGCTACTGACTGAATGAAAGGAGCTGGCATCTCACTCTCTTTGAATCTTCTTTATCATGCTAAGAGGAGCAGGAAAAAGCAAAAAATTTCAGAATTGCACCTTGCAATGCGGAGAAATTACAGTTTGTGCATTTACAATATTCATTGATTTTTGCCATTGAAAAACGTCCAGAAATGATTGAAGCTACTGACTGAATGAAAGGAGCTGGCATCTCACTCTCTTTGAATCTTCTTTATCATGCTAAGAGGAGCAGGAAAAAGCAAAAAATTTCAGAATTGCACCTTGCAATGCGGAGAAATTACTGTTTGTGCATTTACAATATTCATTGATTTTTGCCATTGAAAAACGTCCAGAAATGATTGAAGGTACTGACTGAATGAAAGAAGCTGGCATATCACTCTCTTTGAATCTTCTTTATCATCCTAAGAGGAGCAGGAAAAAGCAAAAAATTTCAGAATTGCACCTTGCAATGCGGAGAAATTACTGTTTGTGCATTTACAATATTCATTGATTTTTGCCATTGAAAAACGTCCAGAAATGATTGAAGCTACTGACTGAATGAAAGGAGCTGGCATCTCACTCTCTTTGAATCTTCTTTATCATGCTAAGAGGAGCAGGAAAAAGCAAAAAATTTCAGAATTGCACCTTGCAATGCGGAGAAATTACTGTTTGTGCATTTACAATATTCATTGATTTTTGCCATTGAAAAATGTCCAGAAATGATTGAAGCTACTGACTGAATGAAAGGAGCTGGCATCTCACTCTCTTTGAATCTTCTTTATCATGCTAAGAGGAGCAGGAAAAAGCAAAAAATTTCAGAATTGCGCCTTGCAATGCGGAGAAATTACTGTTTGTGCATTTACAAAATTCATTGATTTTTGCCATTGAAAAACATCATGTTATTCATATACCAGAAATGATTGAAGCTACTGACTGAAGGAAAGGAGCTGGCATCTCACTCTCTTTGAATCTTCTTTATCATGCTAAGAGGAGCAGGAAAAAGCAAAAAATTTCAGAATTGCACCTTGCAATGCGGAGAAATTACTGTTTGTGCATTTACAATATTCATTGATTTTTGCCATTGAAAAACATCCAGAAATGATTGAAGCTACTGACTGAATGAAAGGAGCTGGCATTTCACTCTCTTTGAATCTTCTTTATCATGCTAAGAGGAGCAGGAAAAAGCAAAAAATTTCAGAATTGCACCTTGCAATGCGGAGAAATTACTGTTTGTGCTCCTCTTAGCATGATAAAGAAGATTCAAAGAGAGTGAGATGCCAGCTCCTTTCATTCAGTCAGTACCTTCAATTATTTCTGGACATTTTTCAATGGCAAAAATCAATGAATATTGTAAATGCACAAACAGTAATTTCTCCGCATTGCAAGGTGCAATTCTGAAATTTTTTGCTTTTTCCTGCTCCTCTTAGCATGATAAAGAAGATTCAAAGAGAGTGAGATGTCAGCTCCTTTCATTCAGTCAGTAGCTTCAAACATTTCTGGTATATGAATAACATGATGTTTTTCAATGGCAAAAATCAATGAATATTGTAAATGCACAAACAGTAATTTCTCCGCATTGCAAGGTGCAATTCTGAAATTTTTTGCTTTTTCCTGCTCCTCTTAGCATGATAAAGAAGATTCAAAGAGAGTGAGATGCCAGCTCCTTTCATTCAGTCAGTAGCTTCAATCATTTCTGGTATATGAATAACATGATGTTTTTCAATGGCAAAAATCAATGAATTTTGTAAATGCACAAACAGTAATTTCTCAGCATTGCAAGGTGCAATTCTGAAATTTTTTGCTTTTTCCTGCTGCTCTTAGCATGATAAAGAAGATTCAAAGAGAGTGAGATGCCAGCTCCTTTCATTGTCAGTAGCTTCAATCATTTGTGGACGTTTTTCAATGGCAAAAATCAATGAATATTTTAAATGCACAAACAGTAATTTCTCCGCATTGCAAGGTGCAATTCTGAAATTTTTTGCTTTTTCCTGCTCCTCTTAGCATGATAAAGAAGATTCAAAGAGAGTGAGATGCCAGCTCCTTTCATTCAGTCAGTAGCTTCAATCATTTCTGGACGTTTTTCAATGGCAAAAATCAATGAATATTGTAAATGCACAAACAGTAATTTCTCCGCATTGCAAGGAGCAATTCTGAAATTTTTTGCTTTTTCCTGCTCCTCTTAGCATGATAAAGAAGATTCAAAGAGAGTGAGATGCCAGCTCCTTTCATTCAGTCAGTAGCTTCAATCATTTCTGGACGTTTTTCAATGGCAAAAATCAATGAATATTGTAAATGCACAAACAGTAATTTCTCCGCATTGCAAGGTGCAATTCTGAAATTTTTTGCTTTTTCCTGCTCCTCTTAGCATGATAAAGAAGATTCAAAGAGAGTGAGATGTCAGCTCCTTTCATTCAGTCAGTAGCTTCAAACATTTCTGGTATATGAATAACATGATGTTTTTCAATGGCAAAAATCAATGAATATTGTAAATGCACAAACAGTAATTTCTCCGCATTGCAAGGTGCAATTCTGAAATTTTTTGCTTTTTCCTGCTCCTCTTAGCATGATAAAGAAGATTCAAAGAGAGTGAGATGCCAGCTCCTTTCATTCAGTCAGTAGCTTCAATCATTTCTGGTATATGAATAACATGATGTTTTTCAATGGCAAAAATCAATGAATTTTGTAAATGCACAAACAGTAATTTCTCAGCATTGCAAGGTGCAATTCTGAAATTTTTTGCTTTTTCCTGCTCCTCTTAGCATGATAAAGAAGATTCAAAGAGAGTGAGATGCCAGCTCCTTTCATTGTCAGTAGCTTCAATCATTTCTGGACGTTTTTCAATGGCAAAAATCAATGAATATTGTAAATGCACAAACAGTAATTTCTCCGCATTGCAAGGTGCAATTCTGAAATTTTTTGCTTTTTCCTGCTCCTCTTAGCATTATGAAGAAGATTCAAAGAGAGTGAGATACCAGCTCCTTTCATTCAGTCAGTAGCTTCAAACATTTCTGGTATATGAATAACATGATGTTTTTCAATGGCAAAAATCAATGAATATTGTAAATGCACAAACAGTAATTTCTCCGCATTGCAAGGTGCAATTCTGAAATTTTTTGCTTTTTCCTGCTCCTCTTAGCATGATAAAGAAGATTCAAAGAGAGTGAGATGCCAGCTCCTTTCGTTCAGTCAGTAGCTTCAATCATTTCTGGACGTTTTTCAATGGCAAAAATCATTGAATATTGTAAATGCACAAACAGTAATTTCTCCGCATTGCAAGGTGCAATTCTGAAATTTTTTACTTTTTCCTGCTCCTCTTAGCATGATAAAGAAGATTCAAAGAGAGTGAGATGCCATCTCCTTTCATTCAGTCAGTAGCTTCAATCATTTCTGGACGTTTTTCAATTGCAAAAATCAATGAATATTGTAAATGCACAAACAGTAATTTCTCCGCATTGCAAGGTGCAATTCTGAAATTTTTTGCTTTTTCCTGCTCCTCTTAGCATGATAAAGAAGATTCAAAGAGAGTGAGATGCCAGCTCCTTTCATTCAGTCAGTAGCTTCAATCATTTCTGGACGTTTTTCAATGGCAAAAATCAATGAATATTGTAAATGCACAAACAGTAATTTCTCCGCATTGCAAGGTGCAATTCTGAAATTTTTTGCTTTTTCCTGCTCCTTTTAGCATGATAAACAAGATTCAAAGAGAGTGAGATGCCAGCTCCTTTCATTCAGTCAGTAGCTTCAATCATTTATGGACGTTTTTCAATTGCAAAAATCATTGAATATTGTAAATGCACAAACAGTAATTTCTCCGCATTGCAAGGTGCAATTCTGAAATTTTTGACTTTTTCCTGCTCCTCTTAGCATGATAAAGAAGATTCAAAGAGAGTGAGATGCCAGCTCCTTTCATTCAGTCAGTAGCTTCAATCATTTCTGGTATATGAATAACATGATGTTTTTCAATCGCAAAAATCAATGAATTTTGTAAATGCACAAACAGTAATTTCTCCGCATTGCAAGGTGCAATTCTGAAATTTTTTGCTTTTTCCTGCTCCTCTTAGCATGATAAAGAAGATTCAAAGAGAGTGAGATGCCAGCTCCTTTCATTCAGTCAGTAGCTTCAATCATTTCCGGACGTTTTTCAATGGCAAAAATCAATGAATATTGTAAATGCACAAACAGTAATTTCTCCGCATTGCAAGGTGTAATTCTGAAATTTTTTGCTTTTTCCTGCTCCTCTTAGCATGATAAAGAAGATTCAAAGAGAGTGAGATGCCAGCTCCTTTCCTTCAGTCAGTAGCTTCAATCATTTCTGGTATATGAATAACATGATGTTTTTCAATGGCAAAAATCAATGAATTTTGTAAATGCACAAACAGTAATTTCTCCGCATTGCAAGGTGCAATTCTGAAATTTTTTGCTTTTTCCTGCTCCTCTTAGCATGATAAAGAAGATTCAAAGAGAGTGAGATGCTAGCTCCTTTCATTCAGTCAGTAGCTTCAATCATTTCTGGACGTTTTTCAATGGCAAAAATCAATGAATATTGTAAATGCACAAACAGTAATTTCTCCGCATTGCAAGGTGCAATTCTGAAATTTTTTGCTTTTTCCTGCTCCTCTTAGCATGATAAACAAGATTCAAAGAGAGTGAGGTGCCAGCTCCTTTCATTCAGTCAGGAGCTTCAAACATTTCTGGTATATGAATAACATGTTTTTCAATGGCAAAAATCAATGAATATTGTAAATGCACAAACAGTAATTTCTCCGCATTGCAAGGTGCAATTCTGAAATTTTTTGCTTTTTCCTGCTCCTCTTAGCATGATAAAGAAGATTCAAAGAGAGTGAGATGCCAGCTCCTTTCATTCAGTCAGTAGCTTCAATCATTTCTGGACATTTTTCAATGGCAAAAATCAATGAATATTGTAAATGCACAAACAGTAATTTCTCCGCATTGCAAGGTGCAATGCTGAAATTTTTTGCTTTTTCCTGCTCCTCTTAGCATGATAAAGAAGATTCAAAGAGAGTGAGATGCCAGCTCCTTTCATTCAGTCAGTAGCTTCAATCATTTCTGGACGTTTTTCAATGGCAAAAATCAATGAATATTGTAAATGCACAAACTGTAATTTCTCCGCATTGCAAGGTGCAATTCTGAAATTTTTTGCTTTTTCCTGCTCCTCTTAGCATGATAAAGAAGATTCAAAGAGAGTGAGATGCCAGCTCCTTTCATTCAGTCAGTAGCTTCAATCATTTCTGGTATATGAATAACATGATGTTTTTCAATGGCAAAAATCAATGAATTTTGTAAATGCACAAACAGTAATTTCTCAGCATTGCAAGGTGCAATTCTGAAATTTTTTGCTTTTTCCTGCTCCTCTTAGCATGATAAAGAAGATTCAAAGAGAGTGAGATGCCAGCTCCTTTCATTGTCAGTAGCTTCCATCATTTCTGGACGTTTTTCAATGGCAAAAATCAATGAATATTGTAAATGCACAAACAGTAATTTCTCCGCATTGCAAGGTGCAATTCTGAAATTTTTTGCTTTTTCCTGCTCCTCTTAGCATTGTGAAGAAGATTCAAAGAGAGTGAGATACCAGCTCCTTTCATTCAGTCAGTAGCTTCAAACATTTCTGGTATATGAATAACATGATGTTTTTCAATGGCAAAAATCAATGAATATTGTAAATGCACAAACAGTAATTTCTCCGCATTGCAAGGTGCAATTCTGAAATTTTTTGCTTTTTCCTGCTCCTCTTAGCATGATAAAGAAGATTCAAAGAGAGTGAGATGCCAGCTCCTTTAGTTCAGTCAGTAGCTTCAATCATTTCTGGACGTTTTTCAATGGCAAAAATCAGTGAATATTGTAAATGCACAAACAGTAATTTCTCCGCATTGCAAGGTGCAATTCTGAAATTTTTTACTTTTTCCTGCTCCTCTTAGCATGATAAAGAAGATTCAAAGAGAGTGAGATGCCAGCTCCTTTCATTCAGTCAGTAGCTTCAATCATTTCTGGTATATGAATAACATGATGTTTTTCAATCGCAAAAATCAATGAATATTGTAAATGCACAAACAGTAATTTCTCCGCATTGCAAGGTGCAATTCTGAAATTTTTTGCTTTTTCCTGCTCCTCTTAGCATGATAAAGAAGATTCAAAGAGAGGGAGATGCCAGCTCCTTTCATTCAGTCAGTAGCTTCAATCATTTCTGGACGTTTTTCAATGGCAAAAATCAATGAATATTGTAAATGCACAAACAGTAATTTCTCCGCATTGCAAGGTGCAATTCTGAAATTTTTTGCTTTTTCCTGCTCCTCTTAGCATGATAAAGAAGATTCAAAGAGAGTGAGATGCCAGCTCCTTTCATTCAGTCAGTAGCTTCAAACATTTCTGGTATATGAATAACATGATGTTTTTCAATGGCAAAAATCAATGAATATTGTAAATGCACAAACAGTAATTTCTCCGCATTGCAAGGTGCAATTCTGAAATTTTTTGCTTTTTTCTGCTCCTCTTAGCATGATAAAGAAGATTCAAAGAGAGTGAGATGCCAGCTCCTTTCATTCAGTCAGTAGCTTCAATCATTTCTGGACGTTTTTCAATGGCTAAAATCAATGAATATTGTAAATGCACAAACTGTAATTTCTCCGCATTGCAAGGTGCAATTCTGAAATTTTTTGCTTTTTCCTGCTCCTCTTAGCATGATAAAGAAGATTCAAAGAGAGTGAGATGCCAGCTCCTTTCATTCAGTCAGTAGCTTCAATCATTTCTGGACGTTTTTCAATGGCAAAAATCAATGAATATTGTAAATGCACAAACAGTAATTTCTCCGCATTGCAAGGTGCAATTCTGAAATTTTTTGCTTTTTCCTGCTCCTCTTAGCATGATAAAGAAGATTCAAAGAGAGTGAGATGCCAGCTCCTTTCATTCAGTCAGTAGCTTCAATCATTTCTGGACGTTTTTCAATGGCAAAAATCAATGAATATTGTAAATGCACAAACAGTAATTTCTCCGCATTGCAAGGTGCAATTCTGAAATTTTTTGCTTTTTCCTGCTCCTCTTAGCATGATAAAGAAGATTCAAAGAGAGTGAGATGCCAGCTCCTTTCATTCAGTCAGTAGCTTCAATCATTTCTGGTATATGAATAACATGATGTTTTTCAATGGCAAAAATCAATGAATTTTGTAAATGCACAAACAGTAATTTCTCAGCATTGCAAGGTGCAATTCTGAAATTTTTTGCTTTTTCCTGCTCCTCTTAGCATGATAAAGAAGATTCAAAGAGAGTGAGATGCCAGCTCCTTTCATTGTCAGTAGCTTCCATCATTTCTGGACGTTTTTCAATGGCAAAAATCAATGAATATTGTAAATGCACAAACAGTAATTTCTCCGCATTGCAAGGTGCAATTCTGAAATTTTTTGCTTTTTCCTGCTCCTCTTAGCATTGTGAAGAAGATTCAAAGAGAGTGAGATACCAGCTCCTTTCATTCAGTCAGTAGCTTCAAACATTTCTGGTATATGAATAACATGATGTTTTTCAATGGCAAAAATCAATGAATATTGTAAATGCACAAACAGTAATTTCTCCGCATTGCAAGGTGCAATTCTGAAATTTTTTGCTTTTTCCTGCTCCTCTTAGCATGATAAAGAAGATTCAAAGAGAGTGAGATGCCAGCTCCTTTCGTTCAGTCAGTAGCTTCAATCATTTCTGGACGTTTTTCAATGGCAAAAATCATTGAATATTGTAAATGCACAAACAGTAATTTCTCCGCATTGCAAGGTGCAATTCTGAAATTTTTTACTTTTTCCTGCTCCTCTTAGCATGATAAAGAAGATTCAAAGAGAGTGAGATGCCATCTCCTTTCATTCAGTCAGTAGCTTCAATCATTTCTGGACGTTTTTCAATTGCAAAAATCAATGAATATTGTAAATGCACAAACAGTAATTTCTCCGCATTGCAAGGTGCAATTCTGAAATTTTTTGCTTTTTCCTGCTCCTCTTAGCATGATAAAGAAGATTCAAAGAGAGTGAGATGCCAGCTCCTTTCATTCAGTCAGTAGCTTCAATCATTTCTGGACGTTTTTCAATGGCAAAAATCAATGAATATTGTAAATGCACAAACAGTAATTTCTCCGCATTGCAAGGTGCAATTCTGAAATTTTTTGCTTTTTCCTGCTCCTTTTAGCATGATAAACAAGATTCAAAGAGAGTGAGATGCCAGCTCCTTTCATTCAGTCAGTAGCTTCAATCATTTATGGACGTTTTTCAATTGCAAAAATCATTGAATATTGTAAATGCACAAACAGTAATTTCTCCGCATTGCAAGGTGCAATTCTGAAATTTTTGACTTTTTCCTGCTCCTCTTAGCATGATAAAGAAGATTCAAAGAGAGTGAGATGCCAGCTCCTTTCATTCAGTCAGTAGCTTCAATCATTTCTGGTATATGAATAACATGATGTTTTTCAATCGCAAAAATCAATGAATATTGTAAATGCACAAACAGTAATTTCTCCGCATTGCAAGGTGCAATTCTGAAATTTTTTGCTTTTTCCTGCTCCTCTTAGCATGATAAAGAAGATTCAAAGAGAGTGAGATGCCAGCTCCTTTCATTCAGTCAGTAGCTTCAATCATTTCCGGACGTTTTTCAATGGCAAAAATCAATGAATATTGTAAATGCACAAACAGTAATTTCTCCGCATTGCAAGGTGTAATTCTGAAATTTTTTGCTTTTTCCTGCTCCTCTTAGCATGATAAAGAAGATTCAAAGAGAGTGAGATGCCAGCTCCTTTCCTTCAGTCAGTAGCTTCAATCATTTCTGGTATATGAATAACATGATGTTTTTCAATGGCAAAAATCAATGAATTTTGTAAATGCACAAACAGTAATTTCTCCGCATTGCAAGGTGCAATTCTGAAATTTTTTGCTTTTTCCTGCTCCTCTTAGCATGATAAAGAAGATTCAAAGAGAGTGAGATGCTAGCTCCTTTCATTCAGTCAGTAGCTTCAATCATTTCTGGACGTTTTTCAATGGCAAAAATCAATGAATATTGTAAATGCACAAACAGTAATTTCTCCGCATTGCAAGGTGCAATTCTGAAATTTTTTGCTTTTTCCTGCTCCTCTTAGCATGATAAACAAGATTCAAAGAGAGTGAGGTGCCAGCTCCTTTCATTCAGTCAGGAGCTTCAAACATTTCTGGTATATGAATAACATGTTTTTCAATGGCAAAAATCAATGAATATTGTAAATGCACAAACAGTAATTTCTCCGCATTGCAAGGTGCAATTCTGAAATTTTTTGCTTTTTCCTGCTCCTCTTAGCATGATAAAGAAGATTCAAAGAGAGTGAGATGCCAGCTCCTTTCATTCAGTCAGTAGCTTCAATCATTTCTGGACATTTTTCAATGGCAAAAATCAATGAATATTGTAAATGCACAAACAGTAATTTCTCCGCATTGCAAGGTGCAATGCTGAAATTTTTTGCTTTTTCCTGCTCCTCTTAGCATGATAAAGAAGATTCAAAGAGAGTGAGATGCCAGCTCCTTTCATTCAGTCAGTAGCTTCAATCATTTCTGGACGTTTTTCAATGGCAAAAATCAATGAATATTGTAAATGCACAAACAGTAATTTCTCCGCATTGCAAGGTGCAATTCTGAAATTTTTTGCTTTTTCCTGCTCCTCTTAGCATGATAAAGAAGATTCAAAGAGAGTGAGATGCCAGCTCCTTTCATTCAGTCAGTAGCTTCAATCATTTCTGGACGTTTTTCAATGGCAAAAATCAATGAATATTGTAAATGCACAAACAGTAATTTCTCCGCATTGCAAGGTGCAATTCTGAAATTTTTTGCTTTTTCCTGCTCCTCTTAGCATGATAAAGAAGATTCAAAGAGAGTGAGATGCCAGCTCCTTTCATTCAGTCAGTAGCTTCAATCATTTCTGGACGTTTTTCAATGGCAAAAATCAATGAATATTGTAAATGCACAAACAGTAATTTCTCCGCATTGCAAGGTGCAATTCTGAAATTTTTTGCTTTTTCCTGCTCCTCTTAGCATGATAAAGAAGATTCAAAGAGAGTGAGATGCCAGCTCCTTTCATTCAGTCAGTAGCTTCAATCATTTCTGGTATATGAATAACATGATGTTTTTCAATGGCAAAAATCAATGAATTTTGTAAATGCACAAACAGTAATTTCTCAGCATTGCAAGGTGCAATTCTGAAATTTTTTGCTTTTTCCTGCTCCTCTTAGCATGATAAAGAAGATTCAAAGAGAGTGAGATGCCAGCTCCTTTCATTGTCAGTAGCTTCCATCATTTCTGGACGTTTTTCAATGGCAAAAATCAATGAATATTGTAAATGCACAAACAGTAATTTCTCCGCATTGCAAGGTGCAATTCTGAAATTTTTTGCTTTTTCCTGCTCCTCTTAGCATTGTGAAGAAGATTCAAAGAGAGTGAGATACCAGCTCCTTTCATTCAGTCAGTAGCTTCAAACATTTCTGGTATATGAATAACATGATGTTTTTCAATGGCAAAAATCAATGAATATTGTAAATGCACAAACAGTAATTTCTCCGCATTGCAAGGTGCAATTCTGAAATTTTTTGCTTTTTCCTGCTCCTCTTAGCATGATAAAGAAGATTCAAAGAGAGTGAGATGCCAGCTCCTTTAGTTCAGTCAGTAGCTTCAATCATTTCTGGACGTTTTTCAATGGCAAAAATCAGTGAATATTGTAAATGCACAAACAGTAATTTCTCCGCATTGCAAGGTGCAATTCTGAAATTTTTTACTTTTTCCTGCTCCTCTTAGCATGATAAAGAAGATTCAAAGAGAGTGAGATGCCAGCTCCTTTCATTCAGTCAGTAGCTTCAATCATTTCTGGTATATGAATAACATGATGTTTTTCAATCGCAAAAATCAATGAATATTGTAAATGCACAAACAGTAATTTCTCCGCATTGCAAGGTGCAATTCTGAAATTTTTTGCTTTTTCCTGCTCCTCTTAGCATGATAAAGAAGATTCAAAGAGAGTGAGATGCCAGCTCCTTTCATTCAGTCAGTAGCTTCAATCATTTCTGGACGTTTTTCAATGGCAAAAATCAATGAATATTGTAAATGCACAAACAGTAATTTCTCCGCATTGCAAGGTGCAATTCTGAAATTTTTTGCTTTTTCCTGCTCCTCTTAGCATGATAAAGAAGATTCAAAGAGAGTGAGATGCCAGCTCCTTTCATTCAGTCAGTAGCTTCAAACATTTCTGGTATATGAATAACATGATGTTTTTCAATGGCAAAAATCAATGAATTTTGTAAATGCACAAACAGTAATTTCTCAGCATTGCAAGGTGCAATTCTGAAATTTTTTGCTTTTTCCTGCTCCTCTTAGCATGATAAAGAAGATTCAAAGAGAGTGAGATGCCAGCTCCTTTCATTGTCAGTAGCTTCCATCATTTCTGGACGTTTTTCAATGGCAAAAATCAATGAATATTGTAAATGCACAAACAGTAATTTCTCCGCATTGCAAGGTGCAATTCTGAAATTTTTTGCTTTTTCCTGCTCCTCTTAGCATGATAAAGAAGATTCAAAGAGAGTGAGATGCCAGCTCCTTTCATTCAGTCAGTAGCTTCAATCATTTCTGGACGTTTTTCAATGGCAAAAATCAATGAATATTGTAAATGCACAAACAGTAATTTCTCCGCATTGCAAGGTGCAATTCTGAAATTTTTTGCTTTTTCCTGCTCCTCTTAGCATGATAAAGAAGATTCAAAGAGAGTGAGATGCCAGCTCCTTTCATTCAGTCAGTAGCTTCAATCATTTCTGGTATATGAATAACATGATGTTTTTCAATGGCAAAAATCAATGAATTTTGTAAATGCACAAACAGTAATTTCTCAGCATTGCAAGGTGCAATTCTGAAATTTTTTGCTTTTTCCTGCTCCTCTTAGCATGATAAAGAAGATTCAAAGAGAGTGAGATGCCAGCTCCTTTCATTGTCAGTAGCTTCCATCATTTCTGGACGTTTTTCAATGGCAAAAATCAATGAATATTGTAAATGCACAAACAGTAATTTCTCCGCATTGCAAGGTGCAATTCTGAAATTTTTTGCTTTTTCCTGCTCCTCTTAGCATGATAAAGAAGATTCAAAGAGAGTGAGATGACAGCTCCTTTCATTCAGTCAGTAGCTTCAATCATTTCTGGACGTTTTTCAATGGCAAAAATCAATGAATATTGTAAATGCACAAACAGTAATTTCTCCGCATTGCAAGGTGCAATTCTGAAATTTTTTGCTTTTTCCTGCTCCTCTCAGCATGATAAAGAAGATTCAAAGAGAGTGAGGTGCCAGCTCCTTTCATTCAGTCAGGAGCTTCAAACATTTCTGGTATATGAATAACATGTTTTTCAATGGCAAAAATCAATGAATATTGTAAATGCACAAACAGTAATTTCTCCGCATTGCAAGGTGCAATTCTGAAATTTTTTGCTTTTTCCTGCTCCTCTTAGCATGATAAAGAAGATTCAAAGAGAGTGAGATGCCAGCTCCTTTCATTCAGTCAGTAGCTTCAATCATTTCTGGACGTTTTTCAATGGCAAAAATCAATGAATATTGTAAATGCACAAACAGTAATTTCTCCGCATTGCAAGGTGCAATTCTGAAATTTTTTGCTTTTTCCTGCTCCTCTTAGCATGATAAAGAAGATTCAAAGAGAGTGAGATGCCAGCTCCTTTCATTCAGTCAGTAGCTTCAATCATTTCTGGACGTTTTTCAATGGCAAAAATCAATGAATATTGTAAATGCACAAACAGTAATTTCTCCGCATTGCAAGGTGCAATTCTGAAATTTTTTGCTTTTTCCTGCTCCTCTTAGCATGATAAAGAAGATTCAAAGAGAGTGAGATGCCAGCTCCTTTCCTTCAGTCAGTAGCTTCAATCATTTCTGGCATATGAGTAACATGATGTTTTTCAATGGCAAAAATCAATGAATTTTGTAAATGCACAAACAGTAATTTCTCCGCATTGCAAGGCGAAATTCTGAAATTTTTTGCTTTTTCCTGCTCCTCTTAGCATGATAAAGAAGATTCAAAGAGAGTGAGATGCCAGCTCCTTTCATTCAGTCAGTAGCTTCAATCATTTCTGGACATTTTTCAATGGCAAAAATCAATGAATATTGTAAATGCACAAACAGTAATTTCTCCGCATTGCAAGGTGCAATTTTGAAATTTTTTGCTTTTTCCTGCTCCTCTTAGCATGATAAAGAAGATTCAAAGAGAGTGAGATGACAGCTCCTTTCATTCAGTCAGTAGCTTCAATCATTTCTGGACGTTTTTCAATGGCAAAAATCAATGAATATTGTAAATGCACAAACAGTAATTTCTCCGCATTGCAAGGTGCAATTCTGAAATTTTTTGCTTTTTCCTGCTCCTCTTAGCATGATAAAGAAGATTCAAAGAGAGTGAGGTGCCAGCTCCTTTCATTCAGTCAGGAGCTTCAAACATTTCTGGTATATGAATAACATGTTTTTCAATGGCAAAAATCAATGAATATTGTAAATGCACAAACAGTAATTTCTCCGCATTGCAAGGTGCAATTCTGAAATTTTTTGCTTTTTCCTGCTCCTCTTAGCATGATAAAGAAGATTCAAAGAGAATGAGATGCCAGCTCCTTTCATTCAGTCAGTAGCTTCAATCATTTCTGGATGTTTTTCAATGGCAAAAATCAATGAATATTGTAAATGCACAAACAGTAATTTCTCCGCATTGCAAGGTGCAATTCTGAAATTTTTTGCTTTTTCCTGCTCCTCTTAGCATGATAAAGAAGATTCAAAGAGAGTGAGATGCCAGCTCCTTTCATTCAGTCAGTAGCTTCAATCATTTCTGGACGTTTTTCAATGGCAAAAATCAATGAATATTGTAAATGCACAAACAGTAATTTCTCTGCATTGCAATGTGCAATTCTGAAATTTTTTGCTTTTTCCTGCTCCTCTTAGCATGATAAAGAAGATTCAAAGAGAGTGAGATGCCAGCTCCTTTCATTCAGTCAGTAGCTTCAAACATTTCTGGTATATGAATAACATGATGTTTTTCAATGGCAAAAATCAATGAATATTGTAAATGCACAAACAGTAATTTCTCCGCATTGCAAGGTGCAATTCTGAAATTTTTTGCTTTTTTCTGCTCCTCTTAGCATGATAAAGAAGATTCAAAGAGAGTGAGATGCCAGCTCCTTTCGTTCAGTCAGTAGCTTCAATCATTTCTGGACGTTTTTCAATGGCAAAAATCATTGAATATTATAAATGCACAAACAGTAATTTCTCCGCATTGCAAGGTGCAATTCTGAAATTTTTTACTTTTTCCTGCTCCTCTTAGCATGATAAAGAAGATTCAAAGAGAGTGAGATGCCAGCTCCTTTCATTCAGTCAGTAGCTTCAATCATTTCTGGTATATGAATAACATGATGTTTTTCAATGGCAAAAATCAATGAATATTGTAAATGCACAAACAGTAATTTCTCCGCATTGCAAGGTGCAATTCTGAAATTTCTTGCTTTTTCCTGCTCCTCTTAGCATGATAAATAAGATTCAAAGAGAGTGAGATGCCAGCTCCTTTCATTCAGTCAGTAGCTTCAATCATTTCTGGACGTTTTTCAATGGCAAAAATCAATGAATATTGTAAATGCACAAACAGTAATTTCTCCGCATTGCAAGGTGCAATTCTGAAATTTTTTGCTTTTTCCTGCTCCTCTTAGCATGATAAAGAAGATTCAAAGAGAGTGAGATGCCAGCTCCTTTCATTCAGTCAGTAGCTTCAATCATTTCTGGACGTTTTTCAATGGCAAAAATCAATGAATATTGTAAATGCACAAACAGTAATTTCTCCGCATTGCAAGGTGCAATTCTGAAATTTTTTGCTTTTTCCTGCTCCTCTTAGCATGATAAAGAAGATTCAAAGAGAGTGAGATGCCAGCTCCTTTCATTCAGTCAGTAGCTTCAATCATTTCTGGACGTTTTTCAATGGCAAAAATCAATGAATATTGTAAATGCACAAACAGTAATTTCTCCGCATTGCAAGGTGCAATTCTGAAATTTTTTGCTTTTTCCTGCTCCTCTAAGCATGATAAAGAAGATTCAAAGAGAGTGAGATGCCAGATCCTTTCCTTCAGTCAGTAGCTTCAATCATTTCTGGTATATGAATAACATGATGTTTTTCAATGGCAAAAATCAATGAATTTTGTAAATGCACAAACAGTAATTTCTCCGCATTGCAAGGCGCAATTCTGAAATTTTTTGCTTTTTCCTGCTCCTCTTAGCATGATAAAGAAGATTCAAAGAGAGTGAGATGCCAGCTCCTTTCATTCAGTCAGTAGCTTCAATCATTTCTGGACATTTTTCAATGGCAAAAATCAATGAATATTGTAAATGCACAAACAGTAATTTCTCCGCATTGCAAGGTGCAATTCTGAAATTTTTTGCTTTTTCCTGCTCCTCTTAGCATGATAAAGAAGATTCAAAGAGAGTGAGATGCCAGCTCCTTTCATTCAGTCAGTAGCTTCAATCATTTCTGGTATATGAATAACATGATGTTTTTCAATCGCAAAAATCAATGAATATTGTAAATGCACAAACAGTAATTTCTCCGCATTGCAAGGTGCAATTCTGAAATTTTTTACTTTTTCCTGCTCCTCTTAGCATGATAAAGAAGATTCAAAGAGAGTGAGATGCCAGCTCCTTTCATTCAGTCAGTAGCTTCAATCATTTCTGGATGTTTTTCAATGGCAAAAACCAATGAATATTGTAAATGCACAAACAGTAATTTCTCCGCATTGCAAGGTGCAATTCTGAAATTTTTTGCTTTTTCCTGCTCCTCTTAGCATGATAAAGAAGATTCAAAGAGAGTGAGATGCCAGATCCTTTCCTTCAGTCAGTAGCTTCAATCATTTCTGGTATATGAATAACATGATGTTTTTCAATGGCAAAAATCAATGAATTTTGTAAATGCACAAACAGTAATTTCTCCGCATTGCAAGGCGCAATTCTGAAATTTTTTGCTTTTTCCTGCTCCTCTTAGCATGATAAAGAAGATTCGAAGAGAGTGAGATGCCAGCTCCTTTCATTCAGTCAGTAGCTTCAATCATTTCTGGACATTTTTCAATGGCAAAAATCAATGAATATTGTAAATGCACAAACAGTAATTTCTCCGCATTGCAAGGTGCAATTCTGAAATTTTTTGCTTTTTCCTGCTCCTCTTAGCATGATAAAGAAGATTCAAAGAGAGTGAGATGCCAGCTCCTTTCATTCAGTCAGTAGCTTCAATCATTTCTGGACGTTTTTCAATGGCAAAAATCAATGAATATTGTAAATGCACAAACAGTAATTTCTCCGCATTGCAAGGTGCAATTCTGAAATTTTTTGCTTTTTCCTGCTCCTCTTAGCATGATAAAGAAGATTCAAAGAGAGTGAGATGCCAGCTCCTTTCATTCAGTCAGTAGCTTCAATCATTTCTGGACGTTTTTCAATGGCAAAAATCAATGAATATTGTAAATGCACAAACAGTAATTTCTCCGCATTGCAAGGTGCAATTCTGAAATTTTTTGCTTTTTCCTGCTCCTCTTAGCATGATAAAGAAGATTCAAAGAGAGTGAGATGCCAGATCCTTTCCTTCAGTCAGTAGCTTCAATCATTTCTGGTATATGAATAACATGATGTTTTTCAATGGCAAAAATCAATGAATTTTGTAAATGCACAAACAGTAATTTCTCCGCATTGCAAGGCGCAATTCTGAAATTTTTTGCTTTTTCCTGCTCCTCTTAGCATGATAAAGAAGATTCAAAGAGAGTGAGATGCCAGCTCCTTTCATTCAGTCAGTAGCTTCAATCATTTCTGGACATTTTTCAATGGCAAAAATCAATGAATATTGTAAATGCACAAACAGTAATTTCTCCGCATTGCAAGGTGCAATTCTGAAATTTTTTGCTTTTTCCTGCTCCTCTTAGCATGATAAAGAAGATTCAAAGAGAGTGAGATGCCAGCTCCTTTCATTCAGTCAGTAGCTTCAATCATTTCTGGACGTTTTTCAATGGCAAAAATCAATGAATATTGTAAATGCACAAACAGTAATTTCTCCGCATTGCAAGGTGCAATTCTGAAATTTTTTGCTTTTTCCTGCTCCTCTTAGCATGATAAAGAAGATTCAAAGAGAGTGAGATGCCAGCTCCTTTCATTCAGTCAGTAGCTTCAATCATTTCTGGACGTTTTTCAATGGCAAAAATCAATGAATATTGTAAATGCACAAACAGTAATTTCTCCGCATTGCAATGTGCAATTCTGAAATTTTTTGCTTTTTCCTGCTCCTCTTAGCATGATAAAGAAGATTCAAAGAGAGTGAGATGCCAGCTCCTTTCATTCAGTCAGTAGCTTCAAACATTTCTGGTACATGAATAACATGATGTTTTTCAATGGCAAAAATCAATGAATATTGTAAATGCACAAACAGTAATTTCTCCGCATTGCAAGGTGCAATTCTGAAATTTTTTGCTTTTTCCTGCTCCTCTTAGCATGATAAAGAAGATTCAAAGAGAGTGAGATGCCAGCTCCTTTCGTTCAGTCAGTAGCTTCAATCATTTCTGGACGTTTTTCAATGGCAAAAATCATTGAATATTATAAATGCACAAACAGTAATTTCTCCGCATTGCAAGGTGCAATTCTGAAATTTTTTACTTTTTCCTGCTCCTCTTAGCATGATAAAGAAGATTCAAAGAGAGTGAGATGCCAGCTCCTTTCATTCAGTCAGTAGCTTCAATCATTTCTGGTATATGAATAACATGATGTTTTTCAATGGCAAAAATCAATGAATATTGTAAATGCACAAACAGTAATTTCTCCGCATTGCAAGGTGCAATTCTGAAATTTTTTGCTTTTTCCTGCTCCTCTTAGCATGATAAAGAAGATTCAAAGAGAGTGAGATGCCAGCTCCTTTCATTCAGTCAGTAGCTTCAATCATTTCTGGACGTTTTTCAATGGCAAAAATCAATGAATATTGTAAATGCACAAACAGTAATTTCTCCGCATTGCAAGGTGCAATTCTGAAATTTTTTGCTTTTTCCTGCTCCTCTTAGCATGATAAACAAGATTCAAAGAGAGTGAGATGCCAGCTCCTTTCATTCAGTCAGTAGCTTCAATCATTTCTGGACGTTTTTCAATGGCAAAAATCATTGAATATTGTAAATGCACAAACAGTAATTTCTCCGCATTGCAAGGTGCAATTCTGAAATTTTTTACTTTTTCCTGCTCCTCTTAGCATGATAAAGAAGATTCAAAGAGAGTGAGATGCCAGCTCCTTTCATTCAGTCAGTAGCTTCAATCATTTCTGGTATATGAATAACATGATGTTTTTCAATCGCAAAAATCAATGAATATTGTAAATGCACAAACAGTAATTTCTCCGCATTGCAAGGTGCAATTCTGAAATTTTTTGCTTTTTCCTGCTCCTCTTAGCATGATAAAGAAGATTCAAAGAGAGTGAGATGCCAGCTCCTTTCATTCAGTCAGTAGCTTCAATCATTTCTGGACGTTTTTCAATGGCAAAAATCAATGAATATTGTAAATGCACAAACAGTAATTTCTCCGCATTGCAAGGTGCAATTCTGAAATTTTTTGCTTTTTCCTGCTCCTCTAAGCATGATAAAGAAGATTCAAAGAGAGTGAGATGCCAGATCCTTTCCTTCAGTCAGTAGCTTCAATCATTTCTGGTATATGAATAACATGATGTTTTTCAATGGCAAAAATCAATGAATTTTGTAAATGCACAAACAGTAATTTCTCCGCATTGCAAGGCGCAATTCTGAAATTTTTTGCTTTTTCCTGCTCCTCTTAGCATGATAAAGAAGATTCAAAGAGAGTGAGATGCCAGCTCCTTTCATTCAGTCAGTAGCTTCAATCATTTCTGGACATTTTTCAATGGCAAAAATCAATGAATATTGTAAATGCACAAACAGTAATTTCTCCGCATTGCAAGGTGCAATTCTGAAATTTTTTGCTTTTTCCTGCTCCTCTTAGCATGATAAAGAAGATTCAAAGAGAGTGAGATGCCAGCTCCTTTCATTCAGTCAGTAGCTTCAATCATTTCTGGACGTTTTTCAATGGCAAAAATCAATGAATATTGTAAATGCACAAACAGTAATTTCTCCGCATTGCAAGGTGCAATTCTGAAATTTTTTGCTTTTTCCTGCTCCTCTTAGCATGATAAAGAAGATTCAAAGAGAGTGAGATGCCAGCTCCTTTCATTCAGTCAGTACCTTCAATCATTTCTGGACGTTTTTCAATGGCAAAAATCAATGAATATTGTAAATGCACAAACAGTAATTTCTCCGCATTGCAAGGTGCAATTCTGAAATTTTTTGCTTTTTCCTGCTCCTCTTAGCATGATAAAGAAGATTCAAAGAGAGTGAGATGCCAGCTCCTTTCATTCAGTCAGGAGCTTCAATCATTTCTGGACGTTTTTCAATGGCAAAAATCAATGAATATTGTAAATGCACAAACTGTAATTTCTCCGCATTGCAAGGTGCAATTCTGAAATTTTTTGCTTTTTCCTGCTCCTCTTAGCATGATAAAGAAGATTCAAAGAGAGTGAGATGCCAGCTCCTTTCATTCAGTCAGTAGCTTCAATCATTTCTGGTATATGAATAACATGATGTTTTTCAATAGCAAAAATCAATGAATATTGTAAATGCACAAACAGTAATTTCTCCGCATTGCAAGGTGCAATTCTGAAATTTTTTGCTTTTTCCTGCTCCTCTTAGCATGATAAAGAAGATTCAAAGAGAGTGAGATGCCCGCTCCTTTCATTCAGTCAGTAGCTTCAATCATTTCTGGACGTTTTTCAATGGCAAAAATCAATGAATATTGTAAATGCACAAACAGTAATTTCTCCGCATTGCAAGGTGCAATTCTGAAATTTTTTACTTTTTCCTGCTCCTCTTAGCATGATAAAGAAGATTCAAAGAGAGTGAGATGCCAGCTCCTTTCATTCAGTCAGTAGCTTCAATCATTTCTGGTATATGAATAACATGATGTTTTTCAATCGCAAAAATCAATGAATATTGTAAATGCACAAACAGTAATTTCTCCGCATTGCAAGGTGCAATTCTGAAATTTTTTGCTTTTTCCTGCTCCTCTTAGCATGATAAAGAAGATTCAAAGAGAGTGAGATGCCAGCTCCTTTCATTCAGTCAGTAGCTTCAATCATTTCTGGACGTTTTTCAATGGCAAAAATCAATGAATATTGTAAATGCACAAACAGTAATTTCTCCGCATTGCAAGGTGCAATTCTGAAATTCTTTGCTTTTTCCTGCTCCTCTAAGCATGATAAAGAAGATTCAAAGAGAGTGAGATGCCAGATCCTTTCCTTCAGTCAGTAGCTTCAATCATTTCTGGTATATGAATAACATGATGTTTTTCAATGGCAAAAATCAATGAATTTTGTAAATGCACAAACAGTAATTTCTCCGCATTGCAAGGCGCAATTCTGAAATTTTTTACTTTTTCCTGCTCCTCTTAGCATGATAAAGAAGATTCAAAGAGAGTGAGATGCCAGCTCCTTTCATTCAGTCAGTAGCTTCAATCATTTCTGGTATATGAATAACATGATGTTTTTCAATGGCAAAAATCAATGAATATTGTAAATGCACAAACAGTAATTTCTCCGCATTGCAAGGTGCAATTCTGAAATTTTTTGCTTTTTGCTGCTCCTCTTAGCATGATAAAGAAGATTCAAAGAGAATGAGATGCCAGCTCCTTTCATTCAGTCAGTAGCTTCAATCATTTCTGGACGTTTTTCAATGGCAAAAATCAATGAATATTGTAAATGCACAAACAGTAATTTCTCCGCAATGCAAGGTGCAATTCTGAAATTTTTTGCTTTTTCCTGCTCCTCTTAGCATGATAAAGAAGATTCAAAGAGAGTGAGATGCCAGCTCCTTTCATTCAGTCAGTAGCTTTAATCATTTCTGGACGTTTTTCAATGGCAAAAATCATTGAATATTGTAAATGCACAATCAGTAATTTCTCCGCATTGCAAGGTGCAATTCTGAAATTTTTTACTTTTTCCTGCTCCTCTTAGCATGATAAAGAAGATTCAAAGAGAGTGAGATGCCAGCTCCTTTCATTCAGTCAGTAGCTTCAATCATTTCTGGTATATGAATAACATGATGTTTTTCAATCGCAAAAATCAATGAATATTGTAAATGCACAAACAGTAATTTCTCCGCATTGCAAGGTGCAATTCTGAAATTTTTTGCTTTTTCCTGCTCCTCTTAGCATGATAAAGAAGATTCAAAGAGAGTGAGATGCCAGCTCCTTTCATTCAGTCAGTAGCTTCAATCATTTCTGGACGTTTTTCAATGGCAAAAACCAATGAATATTGTAAATGCACAAACAGTAATTTCTCCGCATTGCAAGGTGCAATTCTGAAACTTTTTGCTTTTTCCTGCTCCTCTTAGCATGATAAAGAAGATTCAAAGAGAGTGAGATGCCAGATCCTTTCCTTCAGTCAGTAGCTTCAATCATTTCTGGTATATGAATAACATGATGTTTTTCAATGGCAAAAATCAATGAATTTTGTAAATGCACAAACAGTAATTTCTCCGCATTGCAAGGCGCAATTCTGAAATTTTTTGCTTTTTCCTGCTCCTCTTAGCATGATAAAGAAGATTCAAAGAGAGTGAGATGCCAGCTCCTTTCATTCAGTCAGTAGCTTCAATCATTTCTGGACATTTTTCAATGGCAAAAATCAATGAATATTGTAAATGCACAAACAGTCATTTCTCCGCATTGCAAGGTGCAATTCTGAAATTTTTTGCTTTTTCCTGCTCCTCTTAGCATGATAAAGAAGATTCAAAGAGAGTGAGATGCCAGCTCCTTTCATTCAGTCAGTAGCTTCAATCATTTCTGGACGTTTTTCAATGGCAAAAATCAATGAATATTGTAAATGCACAAACAGTAATTTCTCTGCATTGCAAGGTGCAATTCTGAAATTTTTTGCTTTTTCCTGCTCCTCTTAGCATGATAAAGAAGATTCAAAGAGAGTGAGATGCCAGCTCCTTTCATTCAGTCAGTAGCTTCAATCATTTCTGAACGTTTTTCAATGGCAAAAATCAATGAATATTGTAAATGCACAAACAGTAATTTCTCCGCATTGCAAGGTGCAATTCTGAAATTTTTTGCTTTTTCCTGCTCCTCTTAGCATGATAAAGAAGATTCAAAGAGAGTGAGATGCCAGATCCTTTCCTTCAGTCAGTAGCTTCAATCATTTCTGGTATATGAATAACATGATGTTTTTCAATGGCAAAAATCAATGAATTTTGTAAATGCACAAACAGTAATTTCTCCGCATTGCAAGGCGCAATTCTGAAATTTTTTGCTTTTTCCTGCTCCTCTTAGCATGATAAAGAAGATTCAAAGAGAGTGAGATGCCAGCTCCTTTCATTCAGTCAGTAGCTTCAATCATTTCTGGACATTTTTCAATGGCAAAAATCAATGAATATTGTAAATGCACAAACAGTAATTTCTCCGCATTGCAAGGTGCAATTCTGAAATTTTTTGCTTTTTCCTGCTCCTCTTAGCATGATAAAGAAGATTCAAAGAGAGTGAGATGCCAGCTCCTTTCATTCAGTCAGTAGCTTCAATCATTTCTGGACGTTTTTCAATGGCAAAAATCAATGAATATTGTAAATGCACAAACAGTAATTTCTCCGCATTGCAAGGTGCAATTCTGAAATTTTTTGCTTTTTCCTGCTCCTCTTAGCATGATAAAGAAGATTCAAAGAGAGTGAGATGCCAGCTCCTTTCATTCAGTCAGTAGCTTCAATCATTTCTGGACGTTTTTCAATGGCAAAAATCAATGTATATTGTAAATGCACAAACAGTAATTTCTCCGCATTGCAATGTGCAATTCTGAAATTTTTTGCTTTTTCCTGCTCCTCTTAGCATGATAAAGAAGATTCAAAGAGAGTGAGATGCCAGCTCCTTTCATTCAGTCAGTAGCTTCAAACATTTCTGGTACATGAATAACATGATGTTTTTCAATGGCAAAAATCAATGAATATTGTAAATGCACAAACAGTAATTTCTCCGCATTGCAAGGTGCAATTCTGAAATTTTTTGCTTTTTCCTGCTCCTCTTAGCATGATAAAGAAGATTCAAAGAGAGTGAGATGCCAGCTCCTTTCGTTCAGTCAGTAGCTTCAATCATTTCTGGACGTTTTTCAATGGCAAAAATCATTGAATATTATAAATGCACAAACAGTAATTTCTCCGCATTACAAGGTGCAATTCTGAAATTTTTTACTTTTTCCTGCTCCTCTTAGCATGATAAAGAAGATTCAAAGAGAGTGAGATGCCAGCTCCTTTCATTCAGTCAGTAGCTTCAATCATTTCTGGTATATGAATAACATGATGTTTTTCAATGGCAAAAATCAATGAATATTGTAAATGCACAAACAGTAATTTCTCCGCATTGCAAGGTGCAATTCTGAAATTTTTTGCTTTTTCCTGCTCCTCTTAGCATGATAAAGAAGATTCAAAGAGAGTGAGATGCCAGCTCCTTTCATTCAGTCAGTAGCTTCAATCATTTCTGGACGTTTTTCAATGGCAAAAATCAATGAATATTGTAAATGCACAAACAGTAATTTCTCCGCATTGCAAGGTGCAATTCTGAAATTTTTTGCTTTTTCCTGCTCCTCTTAGCATGATAAACAAGATTCAAAGAGAGTGAGATGCCAGCTCCTTTCATTCAGTCAGTAGCTTCAATCATTTCTGGACGTTTTTCAATGGCAAAAATCATTGAATATTGTAAATGCACAAACAGTAATTTCTCCGCATTGCAAGGTGCAATTCTGAAATTTTTTACTTTTTCCTGCTACTCTTAGCATGATAAAGAAGATTCAAAGAGAGTGAGATGCCAGCTCCTTTCATTCAGTCAGTAGCTTCAATCATTTCTGGTATATGAATAACATGATGTTTTTCAATCGCAAAAATCAATGAATATTGTAAATGCACAAACAGTAATTTCTCCGCATTGCAAGGTGCAATTCTGAAATTTTTTGCTTTTTCCTGCTCCTCTTAGCATGATAAAGAAGATTCAAAGAGAGTGGGATGCCAGCTCCTTTCATTCAGTCAGTAGCTTCAATCATTTCTGGACGTTTTTCAATGGCAAAAATCAATGAATATTGTAAATGCACAAACAGTAATTTCTCCGCATTGCAAGGTGCAATTCTGAAATTTTTTGCTTTTTCCTGCTCCTCTAAGCATGATAAAGAAGATTCAAAGAGAGTGAGATGCCAGATCCTTTCCTTCAGTCAGTAGCTTCAATCATTTCTGGTATATGAATAACATGATGTTTTTCAATGGCAAAAATCAATGAATTTTGTAAATGCACAAACAGTAATTTCTCCGCATTGCAAGGCGCAATTCTGAAATTTTTTGCTTTTTCCTGCTCCTCTTAGCATGATAAAGAAGATTCAAAGAGAGTGAGATGCCAGCTCCTTTCATTCAGTCAGTAGCTTCAATCATTTCTGGACATTTTTCAATGGCAAAAATCAATGAATATTGTAAATGCACAAACAGTAATTTCTCCGCATTGCAAGGTGCAATTCTGAAATTTTTTGCTTTTTCCTGCTCCTCTTAGCATGATAAAGAAGATTCAAAGAGAGTGAGATGCCAGCTCCTTTCATTCAGTCAGTAGCTACAATCATTTCTGGACGTTTTTCAATGGCAAAAATCAATGAATATTGTAAATGCACAAACAGTAATTTCTCCGCATTGCAAGGTGCAATTCTGAAATTTTTTGCTTTTTCCTGCTCCTTTTAGCATGATAAAGAAGATTCAAAGAGAGTGAGATGCCAGCTCCTTTCATTCAGTCAGTACCTTCAATTATTTCTGGACCTTTTTCAATGGCAAAAATCAATGAATATTGTAAATGCACAAACAGTAATTTCTCCGCATTGCAAGGTGCAATTTTGAAATTTTTTGCTTTTTCCTGCTCCTCTTAGCATGATAAAGAAGATTCAAAGAGAGTGAGATGCCAGCTCCTTTCATTCAGTCAGTAGCTTCAATCATTTCTGGACGTTTTTCAATGGCAAAAATCAATGAATATTGTAAATGCACAAACTGTAATTTCTCCGCATTGCAAGGTGCAATTCTGAAATTTTTTGCTTTTTCCTGCTCCTCTTAGCATGATAAAGAAGATTCAAAGAGAGTGAGATGCCAGCTCCTTTCATTCAGTCAGTAGCTTCAATCATTTCTGGTATATGAATAACATGATGTTTTTCAATAGCAAAAATCAATGAATATTGTAAATGCACAAACAGTAATTTCTCCGCATTGCAAGGTGCAATTCTGAAATTTTTTGCTTTTTCCTGCTCCTCTTAGCATGATAAAGAAGATTCAAAGAGAGTGAGATGCCAGCTCCTTTCATTCAGTCAGTAGCTTCAATCATTTCTGGACGTTTTTCAATGGCAAAAATCAATGAATATTGTAAATGCACAAACAGTAATTTCTCCGCATTGCAAGGTGCAATTCTGAAATTTTTTACTTTTTCCTGCTCCTCTTAGCATGATAAAGAAGTTTCAAAGAGAGTGAGATGCCAGCTCCTTTCATTCAGTCAGTAGCTTCAATCATTTCTGGTATATGAATAACATGATGTTTTTCAATCGCAAAAATCAATGAATATTGTAAATGCACAAACAGTAATTTCTCCGCATTGCAAGGTGCAATTCTGAAATTTTTTGCTTTTTCCTGCTCCTCTTAGCATGATAAAGAAGATTCAAAGAGAGTGAGATGCCAGCTCCTTTCATTCAGTCAGTAGCTTCAATCATTTCTGGACGTTTTTCAATGGCAAAAATCAATGAATATTGTAAATGCACAAACAGTAATTTCTCCGCATTGCAAGGTGCAATTCTGAATTTTTTTGCTTTTTCCTGCTCCTCTAAGCATGATAAAGAAGATTCAAAGAGAGTGAGATGCCATATCCTTTCCTTCAGTCAGTAGCTTCAATCATTTCTGGTATATGAATAACATGATGTTTTTCAATGGCAAAAATCAATGAATTTTGTAAATGCACAAACAGTAATTTCTCCGCATTGCAAGGCGCAATTCTGAAATTTTTTGCTTTTTCCTGCTCCTCTTAGCATGATAAAGAAGATTCAAAGAGAGTGAGATGCCAGCTCCTTTCATTCAGTCAGTAGCTTCAATCATTTCTGGACATTTTTCAATGGCAAAAATCAATGAATATTGTAAATGCACAAACAGTAATTTCTCCGCATTGCAAGGTGCAATTCTGAAATTTTTTGCTTTTTCCTGCTCCTCTTAGCATGATAAAGAAGATTCAAAGAGAGTGAGATGCCAGCTCCTTTCATTCAGTCAGTAGCTTCAATCATTTCTGGACGTTTTTCAATGGCAAAAATCAATGAATATTGTAAATGCACAAACAGTAATTTCTCCGCATTGCAAGGTGCAATTCTGAAATTTTTTGCTTTTTCCTGCTCCTCTTAGCATGATAAAGAAGATTCAAAGAGAGCGAGATGCCAGCTCCTTTCATTCAGTCAGTACCTTCAATCATTTCTGGACGTTTTTCAATGGCAAAAATCAATGAATATTGTAAATGCACAAACAGTAATTTCTCCGCATTGCAAGGTGCAATTCTGAAATTTTTTGCTTTTTCCTGCTCCTCTTAGCATGATAAAGAAGATTCAAAGAGAGTGAGATGCCAGCTCCTTTCATTCAGTCAGTAGCTTCAATCATTTCTGGACGTTTTTCAATGGCAAAAATCAATGAATATTGTAAATGCACAAACTGTAATTTCTCCGCATTGCAAGGTGCAATTCTGAAATTTTTTGCTTTTTCCTGCTCCTCTTAGCATGATAAAGAAGATTCAAAGAGAGTGAGATGCCAGCTCCTTTCATTCAGTCAGTAGCTTCAATCATTTCTGGTATATGAATAACATGATGTTTTTCAATAGCAAAAATCAATGAATATTGTAAATGCACAAACAGTAATTTCTCCGCATTGCAAGGTGCAATTCTGAAATTTTTTGCTTTTTCCTGCTCCTCTTAGCATGATAAAGAAGATTCAAAGAGAGTGAGATGCCAGCTCCTTTCATTCAGTCAGTAGCTTCAATCATTTCTGGACGTTTTTCAATGGCAAAAATCAATGAATATTGTAAATGCACAAACAGTAATTTCTCCGCATTGCAATGTGCAATTCTGAAATTTTTTGCTTTTTCCTGCTCCTCTTAGCATGATAAAGAAGATTCAAAGAGAGTGAGATGCCAGCTCCTTTCATTCAGTCAGTAGCTTCAATCATTTCTGGACATTTTTCAATGGCAAAAATCAATGAATATTGTAAATGCACAAACAGTAATTTCTCCGCATTGCAAGGTGCAATTCTGAAATTTTTTGCTTTTTCCTGCTCCTCTTAGCATGATAAAGAAGATTCAAAGAGAGTGAGATGCCAGCTCCTTTCATTCAGTCAGTAGCTTCAATCATTTCTGGACGTTTTTCAATGGCAAAAATCAATGAATATTGTAAATGCACAAACAGTAATTTCTCCGCATTGCAAGGTGCAATTCTGAAATTTTTTGCTTTTTCCTGCTCCTCTTAGCATGATAAAGAAGATTCAAAGAGAGTGAGATGCCAGCTCCTTTCATTCAGTCAGTAGCTTCAATCATTTCTGGACGTTTTTCAATGGCAAAAATCAATGAATATTGTAAATGCACAAACAGTAATTTCTCCGCATTGCAATGTGCAATTCTGAAATTTTTTGCTTTTTCCTGCTCCTCTTAGCATGATAAAGAAGATTCAAAGAGAGTGAGATGCCAGCTCCTTTCATTCAGTCAGTAGCTTCAATCATTTCTGGACATTTTTCAATGGCAAAAATCAATGAATATTGTAAATGCACAAACAGTAATTTCTCTGCATTGCAAGGTGCAATTCTGAAATTTTTTGCTTTTTCCTGCTCCTCTTAGCATGATAAAGAAGATTCAAAGAGAGTGAGATGCCAGATCCTTTCATTCAGTCAGTAGCTTCAATCATTTCTGGACGTTTTTCAATGGCAAAAATCATTGAATATTGTAAATGCACAAACAGTAATTTCTCCGCATTGCAAGGTGCAATTCTGAAATTTTTTACTTTTTCCTGCTCCTCTTAGCATGATAAAGAAGATTCAAAGAGAGTGAGATGCCAGCTCCTTTCATTCAGTCAGTAGCTTCAATCATTTCTGGTATATGAATAACATGATGTTTTTCAATCGCAAAAATCAATGAATATTGTAAATGCACAAACAGTAATTTCTCCGCATTGCAAGGTGCAATTCTGAAATTTTTTGCTTTTTCCTGCTCCTCTTAGCATGATAAAGAAGATTCAAAGAGAGTGAGATGCCAGCTCCTTTCATTCAGTCAGTAGCTTCAATCATTTCTGGACGTTTTTCAATGGCAAAAATCAATGAATATTGTAAATGCACAAACAGTAATTTCTCCGCATTGCAAGGTGCAATTCTGAAATTTTTTGCTTTTTCCTGCTCCTCTTAGCATGATAAAGAAGATTCAAAGAGAGTGAGATGCCAGCTCCTTTCATTCAGTCAGTAGCTTCAATCATTTCTGAACATTTTTCA
This sequence comes from Phyllobates terribilis, assembly GCF_046119375.1. Lineage (NCBI taxonomy): Eukaryota > Metazoa > Chordata > Amphibia > Anura > Dendrobatidae > Phyllobates > Phyllobates terribilis. The sequence goes on from NW_027364262.1 coordinate 155,584, forward strand.
ATGGCAAAAATCAATGAATATTGTAAATGCACAAACAGTAATTTCTCTGCATTGCAAGGTGCAATTCTGAAATTTTTTGCTTTTTCCTGCTCCTCTTAGCATGATAAAGAAGATTCAAAGAGAGTGAGATGCCAGCTCCTTTCATTCAGTCAGTAGCTTCAATCATTTCTGGACGTTTTTCAATGGCAAAAATCATTGAATATTGTAAATGCACAAACAGTAATTTCTCCGCATTGCAAGGTGCAATTCTGAAATTTTTTACTTTTTCCTGCTCCTCTTAGCATGATAAAGAAGATTCAAAGAGAGTGAGATGCCAGCTCCTTTCATTCAGTCAGTAGCTTCAATCATTTCTGGTATATGAATAACATGATGTTTTTCAATCGCAAAAATCAATGAATATTGTAAATGCACAAACAGTAATTTCTCCGCATTGCAAGGTGCAATTCTGAAATTTTTTGCTTTTTCCTGCTCCTCTTAGCATGATAAAGAAGATTCAAAGAGAGTGAGATGCCAGCTCCTTTCATTCAGTCAGTAGCTTCAATCATTTCTGGACGTTTTTCAATGGCAAAAATCAATGAATATAGTAAATGCACAAACAGTAATTTCTCCGCATTGCAAGGTGCAATTCTGAAATTTTTTGCTTTTTCCTGCTCCTCTTAGCATGATAAAGAAGATTCAAAGAGAGTGAGATGCCAGATCCTTTCCTTCAGTCAGTAGCTTCAATCATTTCTGGTATATGAATAACATGATGTTTTTCAATGGCAAAAATCAATGAATTTTGTAAATGCACAAACAGTAATTTCTCCGCATTGCAAGGCGCAATTCTGAAATTTTTTGCTTTTTCCTGCTCCTCTTAGCATGATAAAGAAGATTCAAAGAGAGTGAGATGCCAGCTCCTTTCATTCAGTCAGTAGCTTCAATCATTTCTGGACATTTTTCAATGGCAAAAATCAATGAATATTGTAAATGCACAAACAGTAATTTCTCCGCATTGCAAGGTGCAATTCTGAAATTTTTTGCTTTTTCCTGCTCCTCTTAGCATGATAAAGAAGATTCAAAGAGAGTGAGATGCCAGCTCCTTTCATTCAGTCAGTAGCTTCAATCATTTCTGGACGTTTTTCAATGGCAAAAATCAATGAATATTGTAAATGCACAAACAGTAATTTCTCCGCATTGCAAGGTGCAATTCTGAAATTTTTTGCTTTTTCCTGCTCCTCTTAGCATGATAAAGAAGATTCAAAGAGAGTGAGATGCCAGCTCCTTTCATTCAGTCAGTAGCTTCAATCATTTCTGGACGTTTTTCAATGGCAAAAATCAATGAATATTGTAAATGCACAAACAGTAATTTCTCCGCATTGCAATGTGCAATTCTGAAATTTTTTGCTTTTTCCTGCTCCTCTTAGCATGATAAAGAAGATTCAAAGAGAGTGAGATGCCAGCTCCTTTCATTCAGTCAGTAGCTTCAATCATTTCTGGACATTTTTCAGTGGCAAAAATCAATGAATATTGTAAATGCACAAACAGTAATTTCTCCGCATTGCAAGGTGCAATTCTGAAATTTTTTGCTTTTTCCTGCTCCTCTTAGCATGATAAAGAAGATTCAAAGAGAGTGAGATGCCAGCTCCTTTCATTCAGTCAGTAGCTTCAATCATTTCTGGACGTTTTTCAATGACAAAAATCAATGAATATTGTAAATGCACAAACAGTAATTTCTCTGCATTGCAAGGTGCAATTCTGAAATTTTTTGCTTTTTCCTGCTCCTCTTAGCATGATAAAGAAGATTCAAAGAGAGTGAGATGCCAGATCCTTTCCTTCAGTCAGTAGCTTCAATCATTTCTGGTATATGAATAACATGATGTTTTTCAATGGCAAAAATCAATGAATTTTGTAAATGCACAAACAGTAATTTCTCCGCATTGCAAGGCGCAATTCTGAAATTTTTTGCTTTTTCCTGCTCCTCTTAGCATGATAAAGAAGATTCAAAGAGAGTGAGATGCCAGCTCCTTTCATTCAGTCAGTAGCTTCAATCATTTCTGGACATTTTTCAATGGCAAAAATCAATGAATATTGTAAATGCACAAACAGTAATTTCTCCGCATTGCAAGGTGCAATTCTGAAATTTTTTGCTTTTTCCTGCTCCTCTTAGCATGATAAAGAAGATTCAAAGAGAGTGAGATGCCAGCTCCTTTCATTCAGTCAGTAGCTTCAATCATTTCTGGACGTTTTTCAATGGCAAAAATCAACGAATATTGTAAATGCACAAACAGTAATTTCTCCGCATTGCAAGGTGCAATTCTGAAATTTTTTGCTTTTTCCTGCTCCTCTTAGCATGATAAAGAAGATTCAAAGAGAGTGAGATGCCAGCTCCTTTCATTCAGTCAGTAGCTTCAATCATTTCTGGACGTTTTTCAATGGCAAAAATCAATGAATATTGTAAATGCACAAACAGTAATTTCTCCGCATTGCAAGGTGCAATTCTGAAATTTTTTGCTTTTTCCTGCTCCTCTTAGCATGATAAAGAAGATTCAAAGAGAGTGAGATGCCAGATCCTTTCCTTCAGTCAGTAGCTTCAATCATTTCTGGTATATGAATAACATGATGTTTTTCAATGGCAAAAATCAATGAATTTTGTAAATGCACAAACAGTAATTTCTCCGCATTGCAAGGCGCAATTCTGAAATTTTTTGCTTTTTCCTGCTCCTCTTAGCATGATAAAGAAGATTCAAAGAGAGTGAGATGCCAGCTCCTTTCATTCAGTCAGTAGCTTCAATCATTTCTGGACATTTTTCAATGGCAAAAATCAATGAATATTGTAAATGCACAAACAGTAATTTCTCCGCATTGCAAGGTGCAATTCTGAAATTTTTTGCTTTTTCCTGCTCCTCTTAGCATGATAAAGAAGATTCAAAGAGAGTGAGATGCCAGCTCCTTTCATTCAGTCAGTAGCTTCAATCATTTCTGGACGTTTTTCAATGGCAAAAATCAATGAATATTGTAAATGCACAAACAGTAATTTCTCCGCATTGCAAGGTGCAATTCTGAAATTTTTTGCTTTTTCCTGCTCCTCTTAGCATGATAAAGAAGATTCAAAGAGAGCGAGATGCCAGCTCCTTTCATTCAGTCAGTACCTTCAATCATTTCTGGACGTTTTTCAATGGCAAAAATCAATGAATATTGTAAATGCACAAACAGTAATTTCTCCGCATTGCAAGGTGCAATTCTGAAATTTTTTGCTTTTTCCTGCTCCTCTTAGCATGATAAAGAAGATTCAAAGAGAGTGAGATGCCAGCTCCTTTCATTCAGTCAGTAGCTTCAATCATTTCTGGACGTTTTTCAATGGCAAAAATCAATGAATATTGTAAATGCACAAACTGTAATTTCTCCGCATTGCAAGGTGCAATTCTGAAATTTTTTGCTTTTTCCTGCTCCTCTTAGCATGATAAAGAAGATTCAAAGAGAGTGAGATGCCAGCTCCTTTCATTCAGTCAGTAGCTTCAATCATTTCTGGTATATGAATAACATGATGTTTTTCAATAGCAAAAATCAATGAATATTGTAAATGCACAAACAGTAATTTCTCCGCATTGCAAGGTGCAATTCTGAAATTTTTTGCTTTTTCCTGCTCCTCTTAGCATGATAAAGAAGATTCAAAGAGAGTGAGATGCCAGCTCCTTTCATTCAGTCAGTAGCTTCAATCATTTCTGGACGTTTTTCAATGGCAAAAATCAATGAATATTGTAAATGCACAAACAGTAATTTCTCCGCATTGCAATGTGCAATTCTGAAATTTTTTGCTTTTTCCTGCTCCTCTTAGCATGATAAAGAAGATTCAAAGAGAGTGAGATGCCAGCTCCTTTCATTCAGTCAGTAGCTTCAATCATTTCTGGACATTTTTCAATGGCAAAAATCAATGAATATTGTAAATGCACAAACAGTAATTTCTCCGCATTGCAAGGTGCAATTCTGAAATTTTTTGCTTTTTCCTGCTCCTCTTAGCATGATAAAGAAGATTCAAAGAGAGTGAGATGCCAGCTCCTTTCATTCAGTCAGTAGCTTCAATCATTTCTGGACGTTTTTCAATGGCAAAAATCAATGAATATTGTAAATGCACAAACAGTAATTTCTCCGCATTGCAAGGTGCAATTCTGAAATTTTTTGCTTTTTCCTGCTCCTCTTAGCATGATAAAGAAGATTCAAAGAGAGTGAGATGCCAGCTCCTTTCATTCAGTCAGTAGCTTCAATCATTTCTGGACGTTTTTCAATGGCAAAAATCAATGAATATTGTAAATGCACAAACAGTAATTTCTCCGCATTGCAATGTGCAATTCTGAAATTTTTTGCTTTTTCCTGCTCCTCTTAGCATGATAAAGAAGATTCAAAGAGAGTGAGATGCCAGCTCCTTTCATTCAGTCAGTAGCTTCAATCATTTCTGGACATTTTTCAATGGCAAAAATCAATGAATATTGTAAATGCACAAACAGTAATTTCTCTGCATTGCAAGGTGCAATTCTGAAATTTTTTGCTTTTTCCTGCTCCTCTTAGCATGATAAAGAAGATTCAAAGAGAGTGAGATGCCAGATCCTTTCATTCAGTCAGTAGCTTCAATCATTTCTGGACGTTTTTCAATGGCAAAAATCATTGAATATTGTAAATGCACAAACAGTAATTTCTCCGCATTGCAAGGTGCAATTCTGAAATTTTTTACTTTTTCCTGCTCCTCTTAGCATGATAAAGAAGATTCAAAGAGAGTGAGATGCCAGCTCCTTTCATTCAGTCAGTAGCTTCAATCATTTCTGGTATATGAATAACATGATGTTTTTCAATCGCAAAAATCAATGAATATTGTAAATGCACAAACAGTAATTTCTCCGCATTGCAAGGTGCAATTCTGAAATTTTTTGCTTTTTCCTGCTCCTCTTAGCATGATAAAGAAGATTCAAAGAGAGTGAGATGCCAGCTCCTTTCATTCAGTCAGTAGCTTCAATCATTTCTGGACGTTTTTCAATGGCAAAAATCAATGAATATTGTAAATGCACAAACAGTAATTTCTCCGCATTGCAAGGTGCAATTCTGAAATTTTTTGCTTTTTCCTGCTCCTCTTAGCATGATAAAGAAGATTCAAAGAGAGTGAGATGCCAGCTCCTTTCATTCAGTCAGTAGCTTCAATCATTTCTGAACATTTTTCAATGGCAAAAATCAATGAATATTGTAAATGCACAAACAGTAATTTCTCTGCATTGCAAGGTGCAATTCTGAAATTTTTTGCTTTTTCCTGCTCCTCTTAGCATGATAAAGAAGATTCAAAGAGAGTGAGATGCCAGCTCCTTTCATTCAGTCAGTAGCTTCAATCATTTCTGGACGTTTTTCAATGGCAAAAATCATTGAATATTGTAAATGCACAAACAGTAATTTCTCCGCATTGCAAGGTGCAATTCTGAAATTTTTTACTTTTTCCTGCTCCTCTTAGCATGATAAAGAAGATTCAAAGAGAGTGAGATGCCAGCTCCTTTCATTCAGTCAGTAGCTTCAATCATTTCTGGTATATGAATAACATGATGTTTTTCAATCGCAAAAATCAATGAATATTGTAAATGCACAAACAGTAATTTCTCCGCATTGCAAGGTGCAATTCTGAAATTTTTTGCTTTTTCCTGCTCCTCTTAGCATGATAAAGAAGATTCAAAGAGAGTGAGATGCCAGCTCCTTTCATTCAGTCAGTAGCTTCAATCATTTCTGGACGTTTTTCAATGGCAAAAATCAATGAATATAGTAAATGCACAAACAGTAATTTCTCCGCATTGCAAGGTGCAATTCTGAAATTTTTTGCTTTTTCCTGCTCCTCTTAGCATGATAAAGAAGATTCAAAGAGAGTGAGATGCCAGATCCTTTCCTTCAGTCAGTAGCTTCAATCATTTCTGGTATATGAATAACATGATGTTTTTCAATGGCAAAAATCAATGAATTTTGTAAATGCACAAACAGTAATTTCTCCGCATTGCAAGGCGCAATTCTGAAATTTTTTGCTTTTTCCTGCTCCTCTTAGCATGATAAAGAAGATTCAAAGAGAGTGAGATGCCAGCTCCTTTCATTCAGTCAGTAGCTTCAATCATTTCTGGACATTTTTCAATGGCAAAAATCAATGAATATTGTAAATGCACAAACAGTAATTTCTCCGCATTGCAAGGTGCAATTCTGAAATTTTTTGCTTTTTCCTGCTCCTCTTAGCATGATAAAGAAGATTCAAAGAGAGTGAGATGCCAGCTCCTTTCATTCAGTCAGTAGCTTCAATCATTTCTGGACGTTTTTCAATGGCAAAAATCAATGAATATTGTAAATGCACAAACAGTAATTTCTCCGCATTGCAAGGTGCAATTCTGAAATTTTTTGCTTTTTCCTGCTCCTCTTAGCATGATAAAGAAGATTCAAAGAGAGTGAGATGCCAGCTCCTTTCATTCAGTCAGTAGCTTCAATCATTTCTGGACGTTTTTCAATGGCAAAAATCAATGAATATTGTAAATGCACAAACAGTAATTTCTCCGCATTGCAATGTGCAATTCTGAAATTTTTTGCTTTTTCCTGCTCCTCTTAGCATGATAAAGAAGATTCAAAGAGAGTGAGATGCCAGCTCCTTTCATTCAGTCAGTAGCTTCAATCATTTCTGGACATTTTTCAGTGGCAAAAATCAATGAATATTGTAAATGCACAAACAGTAATTTCTCCGCATTGCAAGGTGCAATTCTGAAATTTTTTGCTTTTTCCTGCTCCTCTTAGCATGATAAAGAAGATTCAAAGAGAGTGAGATGCCAGCTCCTTTCATTCAGTCAGTAGCTTCAATCATTTCTGGATGTTTTTCAATGACAAAAATCAATGAATATTGTAAATGCACAAACAGTAATTTCTCTGCATTGCAAGGTGCAATTCTGAAATTTTTTGCTTTTTCCTGCTCCTCTTAGCATGATAAAGAAGATTCAAAGAGAGTGAGATGCCAGATCCTTTCCTTCAGTCAGTAGCTTCAATCATTTCTGGTATATGAATAACATGATGTTTTTCAATGGCAAAAATCAATGAATTTTGTAAATGCACAAACAGTAATTTCTCCGCATTGCAAGGCGCAATTCTGAAATTTTTTGCTTTTTCCTGCTCCTCTTAGCATGATAAAGAAGATTCAAAGAGAGTGAGATGCCAGCTCCTTTCATTCAGTCAGTAGCTTCAATCATTTCTGGACATTTTTCAATGGCAAAAATCAATGAATATTGTAAATGCACAAACAGTAATTTCTCCGCATTGCAAGGTGCAATTCTGAAATTTTTTGCTTTTTCCTGCTCCTCTTAGCATGATAAAGAAGATTCAAAGAGAGTGAGATGCCAGCTCCTTTCATTCAGTCAGTAGCTTCAATCATTTCTGGACGTTTTTCAATGGCAAAAATCAACGAATATTGTAAATGCACAAACAGTAATTTCTCCGCATTGCAAGGTGCAATTCTGAAATTTTTTGCTTTTTCCTGCTCCTCTTAGCATGATAAAGAAGATTCAAAGAGAGTGAGATGCCAGCTCCTTTCATTCAGTCAGTAGCTTCAATCATTTCTGGACGTTTTTCAATGGCAAAAATCAATGAATATTGTAAATGCACAAACAGTAATTTCTCCGCATTGCAAGGTGCAATTCTGAAATTTTTTGCTTTTTCCTGCTCCTCTTAGCATGATAAAGAAGATTCAAAGAGAGTGAGATGCCAGATCCTTTCCTTCAGTCAGTAGCTTCAATCATTTCTGGTATATGAATAACATGATGTTTTTTAATGGCAAAAATCAATGAATTTTGTAAATGCACAAACAGTAATTTCTCCGCATTGCAAGGCGCAATTCTGAAATTTTTTGCTTTTTCCTGCTCCTCTTAGCATGATAAAGAAGATTCAAAGAGAGTGAGATGCCAGTTCCTTTCATTCAGTCAGTAGCTTCAATCATTTCTGGACATTTTTCAATGGCAAAAATCAATGAATATTGTAAATGCACAAACAGTAATTTCTCCGCATTGCAAGGTGCAATTCTGAAATTTTTTGCTTTTTCCTGCTCCTCTTAGCATGATAAAGAAGATTCAAAGAGAGTGAGATGCCAGCTCCTTTCATTCAGTCAGTAGCTTCAATCATTTCTGGACGTTTTTCAATGGCAAAAATCAATGAATATTGTAAATGCACAAACAGTAATTTCTCCGCATTGCAAGGTGCAATTCTGAAATTTTTTGCTTTTTCCTGCTCCTCCTTGCATGTTAAAGAAGATTCAAAGAGAGTGAGATGCCAGCTCCTTTCATTCAGTCAGTAGCTTCAATCATTTCTGGACGTTTTTCAATGGCAAAAATCAATGAATATTGTAAATGCACAAACAGTAATTTCTCCGCATTGCAATGTGCAATTCTGAAATTTTTTGCTTTTTCCTGCTCCTCTTAGCATGATAAAGAAGATTCAAAGAGAGTGAGATGCCAGCTCCTTTCATTCAGTCAGTAGCTTCAAACATTTCTGGTACATGAATAACATGATGTTTTTCAATGGCAAAAATCAATGAATATTGTAAATGCACAAACAGTAATTTCTCCGCATTGCAAGGTGCAATTCTGAAATTTTTTGCTTTTTCCTGCTCCTCTTAGCATGATAAAGAAGATTCAAAGAGAGTGAGATGCCAGCTCCTTTCGTTCAGTCAGTAGCTTCAATCATTTCTGGACGTTTTTCAATGGCAAAAATCATTGAATATTATAAATGCACAAACAGTAATTTCTCCGCATTGCAAGGTGCAATTCTGAAATTTTTTACTTTTTCCTGCTCCTCTTAGCATGATAAAGAAGATTCAAAGAGAGTGAGATGCCAGCTCCTTTCATTCAGTCAGTAGCTTCAATCATTTCTGGTATATGAATAACATGATGTTTTTCAATGGCAAAAATCAATGAATATTGTAAATGCACAAACAGTAATTTCTCCGCATTGCAAGGTGCAATTCTGAAATTTTTTGCTTTTTCCTGCTCCTCTTAGCATGATAAAGAAGATTCAAAGAGAGTGAGATGCCAGCTCCTTTCATTCAGTCAGTAGCTTCAATCATTTCTGGACGTTTTTCAATGGCAAAAATCAATGAATATTGTAAATGCACAAACAGTAATTTCTCCGCATTGCAAGGTGCAATTCTGAAATTTTTTGCTTTTTCCTGCTCCTCTTAGCATGATAAAGAAGATTCAAAGAGAGTGAGATGCCAGATCCTTTCCTTCAGTCAGTAGCTTCAATCATTTCTGGTATATGAATAACATGATGTTTTTCAATGGCAAAAATCAATGAATTTTGTAAATGCACAAACAGTAATTTCTCCGCATTGCAAGGCGCAATTCTGAAATTTTTTGCTTTTTCCTGCTCCTCTTAGCATGATAAAGAAGATTCAAAGAGAGTGAGATGCCAGCTCCTTTCATTCAGTCAGTAGCTTCAATCATTTCTGGACATTTTTCAATGGCAAAAATCAATGAATATTGTAAATGCACAAACAGTAATTTCTCCGCATTGCAAGGTGCAATTCTGAAATTTTTTGCTTTTTCCTGCTCCTCTTAGCATGATAAAGAAGATTCAAAGAGAGTGAGATGCCAGCTCCTTTCATTCAGTCAGTAGCTTCAATCATTTCTGGACGTTTTTCAATGGCAAAAATCAATGAATATTGTAAATGCACAAACAGTAATTTCTCCGCATTGCAAGGTGCAATTCTGAAATTTTTTGCTTTTTCCTGCTCCTCTTAGCATGATAAAGAAGATTCAAAGAGAGCGAGATGCCAGCTCCTTTCATTCAGTCAGTACCTTCAATCATTTCTGGACGTTTTTCAATGGCAAAAATCAATGAATATTGTAAATGCACAAACAGTAATTTCTCCGCATTGCAAGGTGCAATTCTGAAATTTTTTGCTTTTTCCTGCTCCTCTTAGCATGATAAAGAAGATTCAAAGAGAGTGAGATGCCAGCTCCTTTCATTCAGTCAGTAGCTTCAATCATTTCTGGACGTTTTTCAATGGCAAAAATCAATGAATATTGTAAATGCACAAACTGTAATTTCTCCGCATTGCAAGGTGCAATTCTGAAATTTTTTGCTTTTTCCTGCTCCTCTTAGCATGATAAAGAAGATTCAAAGAGAGTGAGATGCCAGCTCCTTTCATTCAGTCAGTAGCTTCAATCATTTCTGGACGTTTTTCAATGGCAAAAATCAATGAATATTGTAAATGCACAAACTGTAATTTCTCCGCATTGCAAGGTGCAATTCTGAAATTTTTTGCTTTTTCCTGCTCCTCTTAGCATGATAAAGAAGATTCAAAGAGAGTGAGATGCCAGCTCCTTTCATTCAGTCAGTAGCTTCAATCATTTCTGGTATATGAATAACATGATGTTTTTCAATAGCAAAAATCAATGAATATTGTAAATGCACAAACAGTAATTTCTCCGCATTGCAAGGTGCAATTCTGAAATTTTTTGCTTTTTCCTGCTCCTCTTAGCATGATAAAGAAGATTCAAAGAGAGTGAGATGCCAGCTCCTTTCATTCAGTCAGTAGCTTCAATCATTTCTGGACGTTTTTCAATGGCAAAAATCAATGAATATTGTAAATGCACAAACAGTAATTTCTCCGCATTGCAATGTGCAATTCTGAAATTTTTTGCTTTTTCCTGCTCCTCTTAGCATGATAAAGAAGATTCAAAGAGAGTGAGATGCCAGCTCCTTTCATTCAGTCAGTAGCTTCAATCATTTCTGGACATTTTTCAATGGCAAAAATCAATGAATATTGTAAATGCACAAACAGTAATTTCTCCGCATTGCAAGGTGCAATTCTGAAATTTTTTGCTTTTTCCTGCTCCTCTTAGCATGATAAAGAAGATTCAAAGAGAGTGAGATGCCAGCTCCTTTCATTCAGTCAGTAGCTTCAATCATTTCTGGACGTTTTTCAATGGCAAAAATCAATGAATATTGTAAATGCACAAACAGTAATTTCTCCGCATTGCAAGGTGCAATTCTGAAATTTTTTGCTTTTTCCTGCTCCTCTTAGCATGATAAAGAAGATTCAAAGAGAGTGAGATGCCAGCTCCTTTCATTCAGTCAGTAGCTTCAATCATTTCTGGACGTTTTTCAATGGCAAAAATCAATGAATATTGTAAATGCACAAACAGTAATTTCTCCGCATTGCAATGTGCAATTCTGAAATTTTTTGCTTTTTCCTGCTCCTCTTAGCATGATAAAGAAGATTCAAAGAGAGTGAGATGCCAGCTCCTTTCATTCAGTCAGTAGCTTCAATCATTTCTGGACATTTTTCAATGGCAAAAATCAATGAATATTGTAAATGCACAAACAGTAATTTCTCTGCATTGCAAGGTGCAATTCTGAAATTTTTTGCTTTTTCCTGCTCCTCTTAGCATGATAAAGAAGATTCAAAGAGAGTGAGATGCCAGATCCTTTCATTCAGTCAGTAGCTTCAATCATTTCTGGACGTTTTTCAATGGCAAAAATCATTGAATATTGTAAATGCACAAACAGTAATTTCTCCGCATTGCAAGGTGCAATTCTGAAATTTTTTACTTTTTCCTGCTCCTCTTAGCATGATAAAGAAGATTCAAAGAGAGTGAGATGCCAGCTCCTTTCATTCAGTCAGTAGCTTCAATCATTTCTGGTATATGAATAACATGATGTTTTTCAATCGCAAAAATCAATGAATATTGTAAATGCACAAACAGTAATTTCTCCGCATTGCAAGGTGCAATTCTGAAATTTTTTGCTTTTTCCTGCTCCTCTTAGCATGATAAAGAAGATTCAAAGAGAGTGAGATGCCAGCTCCTTTCATTCAGTCAGTAGCTTCAATCATTTCTGGACGTTTTTCAATGGCAAAAATCAATGAATATTGTAAATGCACAAACAGTAATTTCTCCGCATTGCAAGGTGCAATTCTGAAATTTTTTGCTTTTTCCTGCTCCTCTTAGCATGATAAAGAAGATTCAAAGAGAGTGAGATGCCAGCTCCTTTCATTCAGTCAGTAGCTTCAATCATTTCTGAACATTTTTCAATGGCAAAAATCAATGAATATTGTAAATGCACAAACAGTAATTTCTCTGCATTGCAAGGTGCAATTCTGAAATTTTTTGCTTTTTCCTGCTCCTCTTAGCATGATAAAGAAGATTCAAAGAGAGTGAGATGCCAGCTCCTTTCATTCAGTCAGTAGCTTCAATCATTTCTGGACGTTTTTCAATGGCAAAAATCATTGAATATTGTAAATGCACAAACAGTAATTTCTCCGCATTGCAAGGTGCAATTCTGAAATTTTTTACTTTTTCCTGCTCCTCTTAGCATGATAAAGAAGATTCAAAGAGAGTGAGATGCCAGCTCCTTTCATTCAGTCAGTAGCTTCAATCATTTCTGGTATATGAATAACATGATGTTTTTCAATCGCAAAAATCAATGAATATTGTAAATGCACAAACAGTAATTTCTCCGCATTGCAAGGTGCAATTCTGAAATTTTTTGCTTTTTCCTGCTCCTCTTAGCATGATAAAGAAGATTCAAAGAGAGTGAGATGCCAGCTCCTTTCATTCAGTCAGTAGCTTCAATCATTTCTGGACGTTTTTCAATGGCAAAAATCAATGAATATAGTAAATGCACAAACAGTAATTTCTCCGCATTGCAAGGTGCAATTCTGAAATTTTTTGCTTTTTCCTGCTCCTCTTAGCATGATAAAGAAGATTCAAAGAGAGTGAGATGCCAGATCCTTTCCTTCAGTCAGTAGCTTCAATCATTTCTGGTATATGAATAACATGATGTTTTTCAATGGCAAAAATCAATGAATTTTGTAAATGCACAAACAGTAATTTCTCCGCATTGCAAGGCGCAATTCTGAAATTTTTTGCTTTTTCCTGCTCCTCTTAGCATGATAAAGAAGATTCAAAGAGAGTGAGATGCCAGCTCCTTTCATTCAGTCAGTAGCTTCAATCATTTCTGGACATTTTTCAATGGCAAAAATCAATGAATATTGTAAATGCACAAACAGTAATTTCTCCGCATTGCAAGGTGCAATTCTGAAATTTTTTGCTTTTTCCTGCTCCTCTTAGCATGATAAAGAAGATTCAAAGAGAGTGAGATGCCAGCTCCTTTCATTCAGTCAGTAGCTTCAATCATTTCTGGACGTTTTTCAATGGCAAAAATCAATGAATATTGTAAATGCACAAACAGTAATTTCTCCGCATTGCAAGGTGCAATTCTGAAATTTTTTGCTTTTTCCTGCTCCTCTTAGCATGATAAAGAAGATTCAAAGAGAGTGAGATGCCAGCTCCTTTCATTCAGTCAGTAGCTTCAATCATTTCTGGACGTTTTTCAATGGCAAAAATCAATGAATATTGTAAATGCACAAACAGTAATTTCTCCGCATTGCAATGTGCAATTCTGAAATTTTTTGCTTTTTCCTGCTCCTCTTAGCATGATAAAGAAGATTCAAAGAGAGTGAGATGCCAGCTCCTTTCATTCAGTCAGTAGCTTCAATCATTTCTGGACATTTTTCAGTGGCAAAAATCAATGAATATTGTAAATGCACAAACAGTAATTTCTCCGCATTGCAAGGTGCAATTCTGAAATTTTTTGCTTTTTCCTGCTCCTCTTAGCATGATAAAGAAGATTCAAAGAGAGTGAGATGCCAGCTCCTTTCATTCAGTCAGTAGCTTCAATCATTTCTGGACGTTTTTCAATGACAAAAATCAATGAATATTGTAAATGCACAAACAGTAATTTCTCTGCATTGCAAGGTGCAATTCTGAAATTTTTTGCTTTTTCCTGCTCCTCTTAGCATGATAAAGAAGATTCAAAGAGAGTGAGATGCCAGATCCTTTCCTTCAGTCAGTAGCTTCAATCATTTCTGGTATATGAATAACATGATGTTTTTCAATGGCAAAAATCAATGAATTTTGTAAATGCACAAACAGTAATTTCTCCGCATTGCAAGGCGCAATTCTGAAATTTTTTGCTTTTTCCTGCTCCTCTTAGCATGATAAAGAAGATTCAAAGAGAGTGAGATGCCAGCTCCTTTCATTCAGTCAGTAGCTTCAATCATTTCTGGACATTTTTCAATGGCAAAAATCAATGAATATTGTAAATGCACAAACAGTAATTTCTCCGCATTGCAAGGTGCAATTCTGAAATTTTTTGCTTTTTCCTGCTCCTCTTAGCATGATAAAGAAGATTCAAAGAGAGTGAGATGCCAGCTCCTTTCATTCAGTCAGTAGCTTCAATCATTTCTGGACGTTTTTCAATGGCAAAAATCAACGAATATTGTAAATGCACAAACAGTAATTTCTCCGCATTGCAAGGTGCAATTCTGAAATTTTTTGCTTTTTCCTGCTCCTCTTAGCATGATAAAGAAGATTCAAAGAGAGTGAGATGCCAGCTCCTTTCATTCAGTCAGTAGCTTCAATCATTTCTGGACGTTTTTCAATGGCAAAAATCAATGAATATTGTAAATGCACAAACAGTAATTTCTCCGCATTGCAAGGTGCAATTCTGAAATTTTTTGCTTTTTCCTGCTCCTCTTAGCATGATAAAGAAGATTCAAAGAGAGTGAGATGCCAGATCCTTTCCTTCAGTCAGTAGCTTCAATCATTTCTGGTATATGAATAACATGATGTTTTTCAATGGCAAAAATCAATGAATTTTGTAAATGCACAAACAGTAATTTCTCCGCATTGCAAGGCGCAATTCTGAAATTTTTTGCTTTTTCCTGCTCCTCTTAGCATGATAAAGAAGATTCAAAGAGAGTGAGATGCCAGTTCCTTTCATTCAGTCAGTAGCTTCAATCATTTCTGGACATTTTTCAATGGCAAAAATCAATGAATATTGTAAATGCACAAACAGTAATTTCTCCGCATTGCAAGGTGCAATTCTGAAATTTTTTGCTTTTTCCTGCTCCTCTTAGCATGATAAAGAAGATTCAAAGAGAGTGAGATGCCAGCTCCTTTCATTCAGTCAGTAGCTTCAATCATTTCTGGACGTTTTTCAATGGCAAAAATCAATGAATATTGTAAATGCACAAACAGTAATTTCTCCGCATTGCAAGGTGCAATTCTGAAATTTTTTGCTTTTTCCTGCTCCTCCTTGCATGTTAAAGAAGATTCAAAGAGAGTGAGATGCCAGCTCCTTTCATTCAGTCAGTAGCTTCAATCATTTCTGGACGTTTTTCAATGGCAAAAATCAATGAATATTGTAAATGCACAAACAGTAATTTCTCCGCATTGCAATGTGCAATTCTGAAATTTTTTGCTTTTTCCTGCTCCTCTTAGCATGATAAAGAAGATTCAAAGAGAGTGAGATGCCAGCTCCTTTCATTCAGTCAGTAGCTTCAAACATTTCTGGTACATGAATAACATGATGTTTTTCAATGGCAAAAATCAATGAATATTGTAAATGCACAAACAGTAATTTCTCCGCATTGCAAGGTGCAATTCTGAAATTTTTTGCTTTTTCCTGCTCCTCTTAGCATGATAAAGAAGATTCAAAGAGAGTGAGATGCCAGCTCCTTTCGTTCAGTCAGTAGCTTCAATCATTTCTGGACGTTTTTCAATGGCAAAAATCATTGAATATTATAAATGCACAAACAGTAATTTCTCCGCATTGCAAGGTGCAATTCTGAAATTTTTTACTTTTTCCTGCTCCTCTTAGCATGATAAAGAAGATTCAAAGAGAGTGAGATGCCAGCTCCTTTCATTCAGTCAGTAGCTTCAATCATTTCTGGTATATGAATAACATGATGTTTTTCAATGGCAAAAATCAATGAATATTGTAAATGCACAAACAGTAATTTCTCCGCATTGCAAGGTGCAATTCTGAAATTTTTTGCTTTTTCCTGCTCCTCTTAGCATGATAAAGAAGATTCAAAGAGAGTGAGATGCCAGCTCCTTTCATTCAGTCAGTAGCTTCAATCATTTCTGGACGTTTTTCAATGGCAAAAATCAATGAATATTGTAAATGCACAAACAGTAATTTCTCCGCATTGCAAGGTGCAATTCTGAAATTTTTTGCTTTTTCCTGCTCCTCTTAGCATGATAAACAAGATTCAAAGAGAGTGAGGTGCCAGCTCCTTTCATTCAGTCAGGAGCTTCAAACATTTCTGGTATATGAATAACATGTTTTTCAATGGCAAAAATCAATGAATATTGTAAATGCACAAACAGTAATTTCTCCGCATTGCAAGGTGCAATTCTGAAATTTTTTGCTTTTTCCTGCTCCTCTTAGCATGATAAAGAAGATTCAAAGAGAGTGAGATGCCAGCTCCTTTCATTCAGTCAGTAGCTTCAATCATTTCTGGACATTTTTCAATGGCAAAAATCAATGAATATTGTAAATGCACAAACAGTAATTTCTCCGCATTGCAAGGTGCAATGCTGAAATTTTTTGCTTTTTCCTGCTCCTCTTAGCATGATAAAGAAGATGCAAAGAGAGTGAGATGCCAGCTCCTTTCATTCAGTCAGTAGCTTCAATCATTTCTGGACGTTTTTCAATGGCAAAAATCAATGAATATTGTAAATGCACAAACTGTAATTTCTCCGCATTGCAAGGTGCAATTCTGAAATTTTTTGCTTTTTCCTGCTCCTCTTAGCATGATAAAGAAGATTCAAAGAGAGTGAGATGCCAGCTCCTTTCATTCAGTCAGTAGCTTCAATCATTTCTGGACGTTTTTCAATGGCAAAAATCAATGAATATTGTAAATGCACAAACAGTAATTTCTCCGCATTGCAAGGTGCAATTCTGAAATTTTTTGCTTTTTCCTGCTCCTCTTAGCATGATAAAGAAGATTCAAAGAGAGTGAGATGCCAGCTCCTTTCATTCAGTCAGTAGCTTCAATCATTTCTGGACGTTTTTCAATGGCAAAAATCAATGAATATTGTAAATGCACAAACAGTAATTTCTCCGCATTGCAAGGTGCAATTCTGAAATTTTTTGCTTTTTCCTGCTCCTCTTAGCATGATAAAGAAGATTCAAAGAGAGTGAGATGCCAGCTCCTTTCATTCAGTCAGTAGCTTCAATCATTTCTGGTATATGAATAACATGATGTTTTTCAATGGCAAAAATCAATGAATTTTGTAAATGCACAAACAGTAATTTCTCAGCATTGCAAGGTGCAATTCTGAAATTTTTTGCTTTTTCCTGCTCCTCTTAGCATGATAAAGAAGATTCAAAGAGAGTGAGATGCCAGCTCCTTTCATTGTCAGTAGCTTCCATCATTTCTGGACGTTTTTCAATGGCAAAAATCAATGAATATTGTAAATGCACAAACAGTAATTTCTCCGCATTGCAAGGTGCAATTCTGAAATTTTTTGCTTTTTCCTGCTCCTCTTAGCATTGTGAAGAAGATTCAAAGAGAGTGAGATACCAGCTCCTTTCATTCAGTCAGTAGCTTCAAACATTTCTGGTATATGAATAACATGATGTTTTTCAATGGCAAAAATCAATGAATATTGTAAATGCACAAACAGTAATTTCTCCGCATTGCAAGGTGAAATTCTGAAATTTTTTGCTTTTTCCTGCTCCTCTTAGCATGATAAAGAAGATTCAAAGAGAGTGAGATGCCAGCTCCTTTAGTTCAGTCAGTAGCTTCAATCATTTCTGGACGTTTTTCAATGGCAAAAATCAGTGAATATTGTAAATGCACAAACAGTAATTTCTCCGCATTGCAAGGTGCAATTCTGAAATTTTTTGCTTTTTCCTGCTCCTCTTAGCATGATAAAGAAGATTCAAAGAGAGTGAGATGCCAGCTCCTTTCATTCAGTCAGTAGCTTCAATCATTTCTGGACGTTTTTCAATGGCAAAAATCAATGAATATTGTAAATGCACAAACAGTAATTTCTCCGCATTGCAAGGTGCAATTCTGAAATTTTTTGCTTTTTCCTGCTCCTCTTAGCATGATAAAGAAGATTCAAAGAGAGTGAGATGCCAGCTCCTTTCATTCAGTCAGTAGCTTCAATCATTTCTGGTATATGAATAACATGATGTTTTTCAATGGCAAAAATCAATGAATTTTGTAAATGCACAAACAGTAATTTCTCAGCATTGCAAGGTGCAATTCTGAAATTTTTTGCTTTTTCCTGCTCCTCTTAGCATGATAAAGAAGATTCAAAGAGAGTGAGATGCCAGCTCCTTTCATTGTCAGTAGCTTCCATCATTTCTGGACGTTTTTCAATGGCAAAAATCAATGAATATTGTAAATGCACAAACAGTAATTTCTCCGCATTGCAAGGTGCAATTCTGAAATTTTTTGCTTTTTCCTGCTCCTCTTAGCATTGTGAAGAAGATTCAAAGAGAGTGAGATACCAGCTCCTTTCATTCAGTCAGTAGCTTCAAACATTTCTGGTATATGAATAACATGATGTTTTTCAATGGCAAAAATCAATGAATATTGTAAATGCACAAACAGTAATTTCTCCGCATTGCAAGGTGCAATTCTGAAATTTTTTGCTTTTTCCTGCTCCTCTTAGCATGATAAAGAAGATTCAAAGAGAGTGAGATGCCAGCTCCTTTCGTTCAGTCAGTAGCTTCAATCATTTCTGGACGTTTTTCAATGGCAAAAATCATTGAATATTGTAAATGCACAAACAGTAATTTCTCCGCATTGCAAGGTGCAATTCTGAAATTTTTTACTTTTTCCTGCTCCTCTTAGCATGATAAAGAAGATTCAAAGAGAGTGAGATGCCATCTCCTTTCATTCAGTCAGTAGCTTCAATCATTTCTGGACGTTTTTCAATTGCAAAAATCAATGAATATTGTAAATGCACAAACAGTAATTTCTCCGCATTGCAAGGTGCAATTCTGAAATTTTTTGCTTTTTCCTGCTCCTCTTAGCATGATAAAGAAGATTCAAAGAGAGTGAGATGCCAGCTCCTTTCATTCAGTCAGTAGCTTCAATCATTTCTGGACGTTTTTCAATGGCAAAAATCAATGAATATTGTAAATGCTCAAACAGTAATTTCTCCGCATTGCAAGGTGCAATTCTGAAATTTTTTGCTTTTTCCTGCTCCTTTTAGCATGATAAACAAGATTCAAAGAGAGTGAGATGCCAGCTCCTTTCATTCAGTCAGTAGCTTCAATCATTTATGGACGTTTTTCAATTGCAAAAATCATTGAATATTGTAAATGCACAAACAGTAATTTCTCCGCATTGCAAGGTGCAATTCTGAAATTTTTGACTTTTTCCTGCTCCTCTTAGCATGATAAAGAAGATTCAAAGAGAGTGAGATGCCAGCTCCTTTCATTCAGTCAGTACCTTCAATCATTTCTGGACGTTTTTCAATGGCAAAAATCAATGAATATTGTAAATGCACAAACAGTAATTTCTCCGCATTGCAAGGTGCAATTCTGAAATTTTTTGCTTTTTCCCGCTCCTCTTAGCATGATAAAGAAGATTCAAAGAGAGTGAGGTGCCAGCTCCTTTCATTCAGTCAGTAGCTTCAAACATTTCTGGTATATGAATAACATGTTTTTCAATGGCAAAAATCAATGAATATTGTAAATGCACAAACAGTAATTTCTCCACATTGCAAGGTGCAATTCTGAAATTTTTTGCTTTTTCCTGCTCCTCTTAGCATGATAAAGAAGATTCAAAGAGAGTGAGATGCCAGCTCCTTTCATTCAGTCAGTAGCTTCAATCATTTCTGGACGTTTTTCAATGGCAAAAATCAATGAATATTGTAAATGCACAAACAGTAATTTCTCCGCATTGCAAGGTGCAATTCTGAAATTTTTTGCTTTTTCCTGCTCCTCTTAGCATGATAAAGAAGATTCAAAGAGAGTGAGATGCCAGCTCCTTTCATTCAGTCAGTAGCTTCAATCATTTCTGGACGTTTTTCAATGGCAAAAATCAATGAATATTGTAAATGCACAAACAGTAATTTCTCCGCATTGCAAGGTGCAATTCTGAAATTTTTTGCTTTTTCCTGCTCCTCTTAGCATGATAAAGAAGATTCAAAGAGAGTGAGGTGCCAGCTCCTTTCATTCAGTCAGTAGCTTCAAACATTTCTGGTATATGAATAACATGTTTTTCAATGGCAAAAATCAATGAATATTGTAAATGCACAAACAGTAATTTCTCCGCATTGCAAGGTGCAATTCTGAAATTTTTTGCTTTTTCCTGCTCCTCTTAGCATGATAAAGAAGAATCAAAGAGAGTGAGATGCCAGCTCCTTTCATTCAGTCAGTAGCTTCAATCATTTCTGGACGTTTTTCAATGGCAAAAATCAATGAATATTGTAAATGCACAAACAGTAATTTCTCCGCATTGCAAGGTGCAATTCTGAAATTTTTTGCTTTTTCCTGCTCCTCTTAGCATGATAAAGAAGATTCAAAGAGAGTGAGATGCCAGCTCCTTTCATTCAGTCAGTAGCTTCAATCATTTCTGGACGTTTTTCAATGGCAAAAATCAATGAATATTGTAAATGCACAAACAGTAATTTCTCCGCATTGCAAGGTGCAATTCTGAAATTTTTTGCTTTTTCCTGCTCCTCTTAGCATGATAAAGAAGATTCAAAGAGAGTGAGATGCCAGCTCCTTTCATTCAGTCAGTAGCTTCAAACATTTCTGGTATATGAATAACATGATGTTTTTCAATGGCAAAAATCAATGAATATTGTAAATGCACAAACAGTAATTTCTCCGCATTGCAAGGTGCAAGTCTGAAATTTTTTGCTTTTTCCTGCTCCTCTTAGCATGATAAAGAAGATTCAAAGAGAGTGAGATGCCAGCTACTTTCATTCAGTCAGTAGCTTCAATCATTTCTGGACGTTTTTCAATGGTAAAAATCAATGAATATTGTAAATGCACAAACAGTAATTTCTCCACATTGCAATGTGCAATTCTAAAATTTTTTGCTTTTTCCTGCTCCTCTTAGCATGATAAAGAAGATTCAAAGAGAGTGAGATGCCAGCTCCTTTCATTCAGTCAGTACCTTCAATCATTTCTGGACGTTTTTCAATGGCAAAAATCAATGAATATTGTAAATGCACAAACAGTAATTTCTCCGCATTGCAAGGTGCAATTCTGAAATTTTTTGCTTTTTCCTGCTCCTCTTAGCATGATAAAGAAGATTCAAAGAGAGTGAGATGCCAGCTCCTTTCATTCAGTCAGTAGCTTCAAACATTTCTGGTATATGAATAACATGATGTTTTTCAATGGCAAAAATCAATGAATATTGTAAATGCACAAACAGTAATTTCTCCGCATTGCAAGGTGCAAGTCTGAAATTTTTTGCTTTTTCCTGCTCCTCTTAGCATGATAAAGAAGATTCAAAGAGAGTGAGATGCCAGCTCCTTTCATTCAGTCAGTAGCTTCAAACATTTCTGGTATATGAATAACATGATGTTTTTCAATGGCAAAAATCAATGAATATTGTAAATGCACAAACAGTAATTTCTCCGCATTGCAAGGTGCAAGTCTGAAATTTTTTGCTTTTTCCTGCTCCTCTTAGCATGATAAAGAAGATTCAAAGAGAGTGAGATGCCAGCTACTTTCATTCAGTCAGTAGCTTCAATCATTTCTGGACGTTTTTCAATGGTAAAAATCAATGAATATTGTAAATGCACAAACAGTAATTTCTCCACATTGCAAGGTGCAATTCTGAAATTTTTTGCTTTTTAGTGCTCCTCTTAGCATGATAAAGAAGATTCAAAGAGAGTGAGATGCCAGCTCCTTTCATTCAGTCAGTAGCTTCAAACATTTCTGGTATATGAATAACATGATATTTTTCAATGGCAAAAATCGATGAATATTGTAAATGCACAAACAGTAATTTCTCCGCATTGCAAGGTGCAATTCTGAAATTTTTTGCTTTTTCCTGCTCCTCTTAGCATGATAAAGAAGATTCAAAGAGAGTGAGATGCCAGCTCCTTTCATTCAGTCAGTAGCTTCAATCATTTCTGGACGTTTTTCAATGGCAAAAATCAATGAATATTGTAAATGCACAAACAGTAATTTCTCCGCATTGCAAGGTGCAATTCTGAAATTTTTTGCTTTTTCCTGCTCCTCTTAGCATGATAAAGAAGATTCAAAGAGAATGAGATGCCAGCTCCTTTCATTCAGTCAGTACCTTCAATCATTTCTGGACGTTTTTCAATGGCAAAAATCAATGAATATTGTAAATGCACAAACAGTAATTTCTCCGCATTGCAAGGTGCAATTCTGAAATTTTTTGCTTTTTCCCGCTCCTCTTAGCATGATAAAGAAGATTCAAAGAGAGTGAGGTGCCAGCTCCTTTCATTCAGTCAGTAGCTTCAAACATTTCTGGTATATGAATAACATGTTTTTCAATGGCAAAAATCAATGAATATTGTAAATGCACAAACAGTAATTTCTCCGCATTGCAAGGTGCAATTCTGAAATTTTTTGCTTTTTCCTGCTCCTCTTAGCATGATAAAGAAGATTCAAAGAGAGTGAGATGCCAGCTCCTTTCATTCAGTCAGTAGCTTCAATCATTTCTGGACGTTTTTCAATGGCAAAAATCAATGAATATTGTAAATGCACAAACAGTAATTTCTCCGCATTGCAAGGTGCAATTCTGAAATTTTTTGCTTTTTCCTGCTCCTCTTAGCATGATAAAGAAGATTCAAAGAGAGTGAGATGCCAGCTCCTTTCATTCAGTCAGTAGCTTCAATCATTTCTGGACGTTTTTCAATGGCAAAAATCAATGAATATTGTAAATGCACAAACAGTAATTTCTCCGCATTGCAAGGTGCAATTCTGAAATTTTTTGCTTTTTCCTGCTCCTCTTAGCATGATAAAGAAGATTCAAAGAGAGTGAGATGCCAGCTCCTTTCATTCAGTCAGTAGCTTCAAACATTTCTGGTATATGAATAACATGATGTTTTTCAATGGCAAAGATCAATGAATATTGTAAATGCACAAACAGTAATTTCTCCGCATTGCAAGGTGCAAGTCTGAAATTTTTTGCTTTTTCCTGCTCCTCTTAGCATGATAAAGAAGATTCAAAGAGAGTGAGATGCCAGCTACTTTCATTCAGTCAGTAGCTTCAATCATTTCTGGACGTTTTTCAATGGTAAAAATCAATGAATATTGTAAATGCACAAACAGTAATTTCTCCACATTGCAATGTGCAATTCTAAAATTTTTTGCTTTTTCCTGCTCCTCTTAGCATGATAAAGAAGATTCAAAGAGAGTGAGATGCCAGCTCCTTTCATTCAGTCAGTAGCTTCAAACATTTCTGGTATATGAATAACATGATGTTTTTCAATGGCAAAAATCAATGAATATTGTAAATGCACAAACAGTAATTTCTCCGCATTGCAAGGTGCAATTCTGAAATTTTTTGCTTTTTCCTGCTCCTCTTAGCATGATAAAGAAGATTCAAAGAGAGTGAGATGCCAGCTCCTTTCATTCAGTCAGTACCTTCAATCATTTCTGGACGTTTTTCAATGGCAAAAATCAATGAATATTGTAAATGCACAAACAGTAATTTCTCCGCATTGCAAGGTGCAATTCTGAAATTTTTTGCTTTTTCCCGCTCCTCTTAGCATGATAAAGAAGATTCAAAGAGAGTGAGGTGCCAGCTCCTTTCATTCAGTCAGTAGCTTCAAACATTTCTGATATATGAATAACATGTTTTTCAATGGCAAAAATCAATGAATATTGTAAATGCACAAACAGTAATTTCTCCGCATTGCAAGGTGCAATTCTGAAATTTTTTGCTTTTTCCTGCTCCTCTTAGCATGATAAAGAAGATTCAAAGAGAGTGAGATGCCAGCTCCTTTCATTCAGTCAGTAGCTTCAATCATTTCTGGACGTTTTTCAATGGCAAAAATCAATGAATATTGTAAATGCACAAACAGTAATTTCTCCGCATTGCAAGGTGCAATTCTGAAATTTTTTGCTTTTTCCTGCTCCTCTTAGCATGATAAAGAAGATTCAAAGAGAGTGAGATGCCAGCTCCTTTGATTCAGTCAGTAGCTTCAAACATTTCTGGTATATGAATAACATGATGTTTTTCAATGGCAAAAATCAATGAATATTGTAAATGCACAAACAGTAATTTCTCCGCATTGCAAGGTGCAAGTCTGAAATTTTTTGCTTTTTCCTGCTCCTCTTAGCATGATAAAGAAGATTCAAAGAGAGTGAGATGCCAGCTACTTTCATTCAGTCAGTAGCTTCCATCATTTCTGGACGTTTTTCAATGGTAAAAATCAATGAATATTGTAAATGCACAAACAGTAATTTCTCCACATTGCAATGTGCAATTCTAAAATTTTTTGCTTTTTCCTGCTCCTCTTAGCATGATAAAGAAGATTCAAAGAGAGTGAGATGCCAGCTCCTTTCATTCAGTCAGTAGCTTCAAACATTTCTGGTATATGAATAACATGATGTTTTTCAATGGCAAAAATCAATGAATATTGTAAATGCACAAACAGTAATTTCTCCGCATTGCAAGGTGCAATTCTGAAATTTTTTTCTTTTTCCTGCTCCTCTTAGCATGATAAAGAAGATTCAAAGAGAGTGAGATGCCAACTCCTTTCATTCAGTCAGTAGCTTCAAACATTTCTGGTATATGAATAACATGATGTTTTTCAATGGCAAAAATCAATGAATATTGTAAATGCACAAACAGTAATTTCTCCGCATTGCAAGGTGCAATTCTGAAATTTTTTGCTTTTTCCTGCTCCTCTTAGCATGATAAAGAAGATTCAAAGAGAGTGAGATGCCAGCTCCTTTCATTCAGTCAGTAGCTTCAATCATTTCTGGACGTTTTTCAATGGCAAAAATCAATGAATATTGTAAATGCACAAACAGTAATTTCTCCGCATTGCAAGGTGCAATTCTGAAATTTTTTGCTTTTTCCTGCTCCTCTTAGCATGATAAAGAAGATTCAAAGAGAGTGAGATGCCAGCTCCTTTCATTCAGTCGGTAGCTTCAATCATTTCTGGACGTTTTTCCATGGCAAAAATCAATGAATATTGTAAATGCACAAACAGTAATTTCTCCGCATTGCAAGGTGCAATTCTGAAATTTTTTGCTTTTTCCTGCTCCTCTTAGCATGATAAAGAAGATTCAAAGAGAGTGAGATGCCAGCTCCTTTCATTCAGTCAGTAGCTTCAATCATTTCTGGACGTTTTTCAATGGTAAAAATCAATGAATATTGTAAATGCACAAACAGTAATTTCTCCACATTGCAAGGTGCAATTCTGAAATTTTTTGCTTTTTCCTGCTCCTCTTAGCATGATAAAGAAGATTCAAAGAGAGTGAGATGCCAGCTCCTTTCATTCAGTCAGTAGCTTCAAACATTTCTGGTATATGAATAACATGATGTTTTTCAATGGCAAAAATCAATGAATATTGTAAATGCACAAACAGTAATTTCTCCGCATTGCAAGGTGCAAGTCTGAAATTTTTTGCTTTTTCCTGCTCCTCTTAGCATGATAAAGAAGATTCAAAGAGAGTGAGATGCCAGCTACTTTCATTCAGTCAGTAGCTTCAATCATTTCTGGACGTTTTTCAATGGTAAAAATCAATGAATATTGTAAATGCACAAACAGTAATTTCTCCACATTGCAAGGTGCAATTCTGAAATTTTTTGCTTTTTCCTGCTCCTCTTAGCATGATAAAGAAGATTCAAAGAGAGTGAGATGCCAACTCCTTTCATTCAGTCAGTAGCTTCAAACATTTCTGGTATATGAATAACATGATGTTTTTCAATGGCAAAAATCAATGAATATTGTAAATGCACAAACAGTAATTTCTCCGCATTGCAAGGTGCAATTCTGAAATTTTTTGCTTTTTCCTGCTCCTCTTAGCATGATAAAGAAGATTCAAAGAGAGTGAGATGCCAGCTCCTTTCATTCAGTCAGTAGCTTCAATCATTTCTGGACGTTTTTCAATGGCAAAAATCAATGAATATTGTAAATGCACAAACAGTAATTTCTCCGCATTGCAAGGTGCAATTCTGAAATTTTTTGCTTTTTCCTGCTCCTCTTAGCATGATAAAGAAGATTCAAAGAGAGTGAGATGCCAGCTCCTTTCATTCAGTCAGTACCTTCAATCATTTCTGGACGTTTTTCAATGGCAAAAATCAATGAATATTGTAAATGCACAAACAGTAATTTCTCCGCATTGCAAGGTGCAATTCTGAAATTTTTTGCTTTTTCCCGCTCCTCTTAGCATGATAAAGAAGATTCAAAGAGAGTGAGGTGCCAGCTCCTTTCATTCAGTCAGTAGCTTCAAACATTTCTGATATATGAATAACATGTTTTTCAATGGCAAAAATCAATGAATATTGTAAATGCACAAACAGTAATTTCTCCGCATTGCAAGGTGCAATTCTGAAATTTTTTGCTTTTTCCTGCTCCTCTTAGCATGATAAAGAAGATTCAAAGAGAGTGAGATGCCAGCTCCTTTCATTCAGTCAGTAGCTTCAATCATTTCTGGACGTTTTTCAATGGCAAAAATCAATGAATATTGTAAATGCACAAACAGTAATTTCTCCGCATTGCAAGGTGCAATTCTGAAATTTTTTGCTTTTTCCTGCTCCTCTTAGCATGATAAAGAAGATTCAAAGAGAGTGAGATGCCAGCTCCTTTGATTCAGTCAGTAGCTTCAAACATTTCTGGTATATGAATAACATGATGTTTTTCAATGGCAAAAATCAATGAATATTGTAAATGCACAAACAGTAATTTCTCCGCATTGCAAGGTGCAAGTCTGAAATTTTTTGCTTTTTCCTGCTCCTCTTAGCATGATAAAGAAGATTCAAAGAGAGTGAGATGCCAGCTACTTTCATTCAGTCAGTAGCTTCCATCATTTCTGGACGTTTTTCAATGGTAAAAATCAATGAATATTGTAAATGCACAAACAGTAATTTCTCCACATTGCAATGTGCAATTCTAAAATTTTTTGCTTTTTCCTGCTCCTCTTAGCATGATAAAGAAGATTCAAAGAGAGTGAGATGCCAGCTCCTTTCATTCAGTCAGTAGCTTCAAACATTTCTGGTATATGAATAACATGATGTTTTTCAATGGCAAAAATCAATGAATATTGTAAATGCACAAACAGTAATTTCTCCGCATTGCAAGGTGCAATTCTGAAATTTTTTGCTTTTTCCTGCTCCTCTTAGCATGATAAAGAAGATTCAAAGAGAGTGAGATGCCAACTCCTTTCATTCAGTCAGTAGCTTCAAACATTTCTGGTATATGAATAACATGATGTTTTTCAATGGCAAAAATCAATGAATATTGTAAATGCACAAACAGTAATTTCTCCGCATTGCAAGGTGCAATTCTGAAATTTTTTGCTTTTTCCTGCTCCTCTTAGCATGATAAAGAAGATTCAAAGAGAGTGAGATGCCAGCTCCTTTCATTCAGTCAGTAGCTTCAATCATTTCTGGACGTTTTTCAATGGCAAAAATCAATGAATATTGTAAATGCACAAACAGTAATTTCTCCGCATTGCAAGGTGCAATTCTGAAATTTTTTGCTTTTTCCTGCTCCTCTTAGCATGATAAAGAAGATTCAAAGAGAGTGAGATGCCAGCTCCTTTCATTCAGTCGGTAGCTTCAATCATTTCTGGACGTTTTTCCATGGCAAAAATCAATGAATATTGTAAATGCACAAACAGTAATTTCTCCGCATTGCAAGGTGCAATTCTGAAATTTTTTGCTTTTTCCTGCTCCTCTTAGCATGATAAAGAAGATTCAAAGAGAGTGAGATGCCAGCTCCTTTCATTCAGTCAGTAGCTTCAATCATTTCTGGACGTTTTTCAATGGTAAAAATCAATGAATATTGTAAATGCACAAACAGTAATTTCTCCACATTGCAAGGTGCAATTCTGAAATTTTTTGCTTTTTCCTGCTCCTCTTAGCATGATAAAGAAGATTCAAAGAGAGTGAGATGCCAGCTCCTTTCATTCAGTCAGTAGCTTCAAACATTTCTGGTATATGAATAACATGATGTTTTTCAATGGCAAAAATCAATGAATATTGTAAATGCACAAACAGTAATTTCTCCGCATTGCAAGGTGCAAGTCTGAAATTTTTTGCTTTTTCCTGCTCCTCTTAGCATGATAAAGAAGATTCAAAGAGAGTGAGATGCCAGCTACTTTCATTCAGTCAGTAGCTTCAATCATTTCTGGACGTTTTTCAATGGTAAAAATCAATGAATATTGTAAATGCACAAACAGTAATTTCTCCACATTGCAAGGTGCAATTCTGAAATTTTTTGCTTTTTCCTGCTCCTCTTAGCATGATAAAGAAGATTCAAAGAGAGTGAGATGCCAACTCCTTTCATTCAGTCAGTAGCTTCAAACATTTCTGGTATATGAATAACATGATGTTTTTCAATGGCAAAAATCAATGAATATTGTAAATGCACAAACAGTAATTTCTCCGCATTGCAAGGTGCAATTCTGAAATTTTTTGCTTTTTCCTGCTCCTCTTAGCATGATAAAGAAGATTCAAAGAGAGTGAGATGCCAGCTCCTTTCATTCAGTCAGTACCTTCAATCATTTCTGGACGTTTTTCAATGGCAAAAATCAATGAATATTGTAAATGCACAAACAGTAATTTCTCCGCATTGCAAGGTGCAATTCTGAAATTTTTTGCTTTTTCCCGCTCCTCTTAGCATGATAAAGAAGATTCAAAGAGAGTGAGGTGCCAGCTCCTTTCATTCAGTCAGTAGCTTCAAACATTTCTGATATATGAATAACATGTTTTTCAATGGCAAAAATCAATGAATATTGTAAATGCACAAACAGTAATTTCTCCGCATTGCAAGGTGCAATTCTGAAATTTTTTGCTTTTTCCTGCTCCTCTTAGCATGATAAAGAAGATTCAAAGAGAGTGAGATGCCAGCTCCTTTCATTCAGTCAGTAGCTTCAATCATTTCTGGACGTTTTTCAATGGCAAAAATCAATGAATATTGTAAATGCACAAACAGTAATTTCTCCGCATTGCAAGGTGCAATTCTGAAATTTTTTGCTTTTTCCTGCTCCTCTTAGCATGATAAAGAAGATTCAAAGAGAGTGAGATGCCAACTCCTTTCATTCAGTCAGTAGCTTCAAACATTTCTGGTATATGAATAACATGATGTTTTTCAATGGCAAAAATCAATGAATATTGTAAATGCACAAACAGTAATTTCTCCGCATTGCAAGGTGCAATTCTGAAATTTTTTGCTTTTTCCTGCTCCTCTTAGCATGATAAAGAAGATTCAAAGAGAGTGAGATGCCAGCTCCTTTCATTCAGTCAGTACCTTCAATCATTTCTGGACGTTTTTCAATGGCAAAAATCAATGAATATTGTAAATGCACAAACAGTAATTTCTCCGCATTGCAAGGTGCAATTCTGAAATTTTTTGCTTTTTCCCGCTCCTCTTAGCATGATAAAGAAGATTCAAAGAGAGTGAGGTGCCAGCTCCTTTCATTCAGTCAGTAGCTTCAAACATTTCTGATATATGAATAACATGTTTTCCAATGGCAAAAATCAATGAATATTGTAAATGCACAAACAGTAATTTCTCCGCATTGCAAGGTGCAATTCTGAAATTTTTTGCTTTTTCCTGCTCCTCTTAGCATGATAAAGAAGATTCAAAGAGAGTGAGATGCCAGCTCCTTTCATTCAGTCAGTAGCTTCAATCATTTCTGGACGTTTTTCAATGGCAAAAATCAATGAATATTGTAAATGCACAAACAGTAATTTCTCCGCATTGCAAGGTGCAATTCTGAAATTTTTTGCTTTTTCCTGCTCCTCTTAGCATGATAAAGAAGATTCAAAGAGAGTGAGATGCCAGCTCCTTTGATTCAGTCAGTAGCTTCAAACATTTCTGGTATATGAATAACATGATGTTTTTCAATGGCAAAAATCAATGAATATTGTAAATGCACAAACAGTAATTTCTCCGCATTGCAAGGTGCAAGTCTGAAATTTTTTGCTTTTTCCTGCTCCTCTTAGCATGATAAAGAAGATTCAAAGAGAGTGAGATGCCAGCTACTTTCATTCAGTCAGTAGCTTCCATCATTTCTGGACGTTTTTCAATGGTAAAAATCAATGAATATTGTAAATGCACAAACAGTAATTTCTCCACATTGCAATGTGCAATTCTAAAATTTTTTGCTTTTTCCTGCTCCTCTTAGCATGATAAAGAAGATTCAAAGAGAGTGAGATGCCAGCTCCTTTCATTCAGTCAGTAGCTTCAAACATTTCTGGTATATGAATAACATGATGTTTTTCAATGGCAAAAATCAATGAATATTGTAAATGCACAAACAGTAATTTCTCCGCATTGCAAGGTGCAATTCTGAAATTTTTTGCTTTTTCCTGCTCCTCTTAGCATGATAAAGAAGATTCAAAGAGAGTGAGATGCCAACTCCTTTCATTCAGTCAGTAGCTTCAAACATTTCTGGTATATGAATAACATGATGTTTTTCAATGGCAAAAATCAATGAATATTGTAAATGCACAAACAGTAATTTCTCCGCATTGCAAGGTGCAATTCTGAAATTTTTTGCTTTTTCCTGCTCCTCTTAGCATGATAAAGAAGATTCAAAGAGAGTGAGATGCCAGCTCCTTTCATTCAGTCAGTAGCTTCAATCATTTCTGGACGTTTTTCAATGGCAAAAATCAATGAATATTGTAAATGCACAAACAGTAATTTCTCCGCATTGCAAGGTGCAATTCTGAAATTTTTTGCTTTTTCCTGCTCCTCTTAGCATGATAAAGAAGATTCAAAGAGAGTGAGATGCCAGCTCCTTTCATTCAGTCGGTAGCTTCAATCATTTCTGGACGTTTTTCCATGGCAAAAATCAATGAATATTGTAAATGCACAAACAGTAATTTCTCCGCATTGCAAGGTGCAATTCTGAAATTTTTTGCTTTTTCCTGCTCCTCTTAGCATGATAAAGAAGATTCAAAGAGAGTGAGATGCCAGCTCCTTTCATTCAGTCAGTAGCTTCAATCATTTCTGGACGTTTTTCAATGGTAAAAATCAATGAATATTGTAAATGCACAAACAGTAATTTCTCCACATTGCAAGGTGCAATTCTGAAATTTTTTGCTTTTTCCTGCTCCTCTTAGCATGATAAAGAAGATTCAAAGAGAGTGAGATGCCAGCTCCTTTCATTCAGTCAGTAGCTTCAAACATTTCTGGTATATGAATAACATGATGTTTTTCAATGGCAAAAATCAATGAATATTGTAAATGCACAAACAGTAATTTCTCCGCATTGCAAGGTGCAAGTCTGAAATTTTTTGCTTTTTCCTGCTCCTCTTAGCATGATAAAGAAGATTCAAAGAGAGTGAGATGCCAGCTACTTTCATTCAGTCAGTAGCTTCAATCATTTCTGGACATTTTTCAATGGTAAAAATCAATGAATATTGTAAATGCACAAACAGTAATTTCTCCACATTGCAAGGTGCAATTCTGAAATTTTTTGCTTTTTCCTGCTCCTCTTAGCATGATAAAGAAGATTCAAAGAGAGTGAGATGCCAACTCCTTTCATTCAGTCAGTAGCTTCAAACATTTCTGGTATATGAATAACATGATGTTTTTCAATGGCAAAAATCAATGAATATTGTAAATGCACAAACAGTAATTTCTCCGCATTGCAAGGTGCAATTCTGAAATTTTTTGCTTTTTCCTGCTCCTCTTAGCATGATAAAGAAGATTCAAAGAGAGTGAGATGCCAGCTCCTTTCATTCAGTCAGTAGCTTCAATCATTTCTGGACGTTTTTCAATGGCAAAAATCAATGAATATTGTAAATGCACAAACAGTAATTTCTCCGCATTGCAAGGTGCAATTCTGAAATTTTTTGCTTTTTCCTGCTCCTCTTAGCATGATAAAGAAGATTCAAAGAGAGTGAGATGCCAGCTCCTTTCATTCAGTCAGTACCTTCAATCATTTCTGGACGTTTTTCAATGGCAAAAATCAATGAATATTGTAAATGCACAAACAGTAATTTCTCCGCATTGCAAGGTGCAATTCTGAAATTTTTTGCTTTTTCCCGCTCCTCTTAGCATGATAAAGAAGATTGAAAGAGAGTGAGGTGCCAGCTCCTTTCATTCAGTCAGTAGCTTCAAACATTTCTGGTATATGAATAACATGTTTTTCAATGGCAAAAATCAATGAATATTGTAAATGCACAAACAGTAATTTCTCCGCATTGCAAGGTGCAATTCTGAAATTTTTTGCTTTTTCCTGCTCCTCTTAGCATGATAAAGAAGATTCAAAGAGAGTGAGATGCCAGCTCCTTTCATTCAGTCAGTAGCTTCAATCATTTCTGGACGTTTTTCAATGGCAAAAATCAATGAATATTGTAAATGCACAAACAGTAATTTCTCCGCATTGCAAGGTGCAATTCTGAAATTTTTTGCTTTTTCCTGCTCCTCTTAGCATGATAAAGAAGATTCAAAGAGAGTGAGATGCCAGCTCCTTTCATTCAGTCAGTAGCTTCAATCATTTCTGGACGTTTTTCAATGGCAAAAATCAATGAATATTGTAAATGCACAAACAGTAATTTCTCCGCATTGCAAGGTGCAATTCTGAAATTTTTTGCTTTTTCCTGCTCCTCTTAGCATGATAAAGAAGATTCAAAGAGAGTGAGATGCCAGCTCCTTTGATTCAGTCAGTAGCTTCAAACATTTCTGGTATATGAATAACATGATGTTTTTCAATGGCAAAAATCAATGAATATTGTAAATGCACAAACAGTAATTTCTCCGCATTGCAAGGTGCAAGTCTGAAATTTTTTGCTTTTTCCTGCTCCTCTTAGCATGATAAAGAAGATTCAAAGAGAGTGAGATGCCAGCTACTTTCATTCAGTCAGTAGCTTCAATCATTTCTGGACGTTTTTCAATGGTAAAAATCAATGAATATTGTAAATGCACAAACAGTAATTTCTCCACATTGCAAGGTGCAATTCTGAAATTTTTTGCTTTTTCCTGCTCCTCTTAGCATGATAAAGAAGATTCAAAGAGAGTGAGATGCCAGCTCCTTTCATTCAGTCAGTAGCTTCAAACATTTCTGGTATATGAATAACATGATGTTTTTCAATGGCAAAAATCAATGAATATTGTAAATGCACAAACAGTAATTTCTCCGCATTGCAAGGTGCAAGTCTGAAATTTTTTGCTTTTTCCTGCTCCTCTTAGCATGATAAAGAAGATTCAAAGAGAGTGAGATGCCAGCTACTTTCATTCAGTCAGTAGCTTCAATCATTTCTGGACGTTTTTCAATGGTAAAAATCAATGAATATTGTAAATGCACAAACAGTAATTTCTCCACATTGCAAGGTGCAATTCTGAAATTTTTTGCTTTTTCCTGCTCCTCTTAGCATGATAAAGAAGATTCAAAGAGAGTGAGATGCCAGCTCCTTTCATTCAGTCAGTAGCTTCAAACATTTCTGGTATATGAATAACATGATGTTTTTCAATGGCAAAAATCAATGAATATTGTAAATGCACAAACAGTAATTTCTCCACATTGCAAGGTGCAATTCTGAAATTTTTTGCTTTTTCCTGCTCCTCTTAGCATGATAAAGAAGATTCAAAGAGAGTGAGATGCCAGCTCCTTTCATTCAGTCAGTAGCTTCAAACATTTCTGGTATATGAATAACATGATGTTTTTCAATGGCAAAAATCAATGAATATTGTAAATGCACAAACAGTAATTTCTCCGCATTGCAAGGTGCAATTCTGAAATTTTTTGCTTTTTCCTGCTCCTCTTAGCATGATAAAGAAGATTCAAAGAGAGTGAGATGCCAGCTCCTTTCATTCAGTCAGTAGCTTCAATCATTTCTGGACGTTTTTCAATGGCAAAAATCAATGAATATTGTAAATGCACAAACAGTAATTTCTCCGCATTGCAAGGTGCAATTCTGAAATTTTTTGCTTTTTCCTGCTCCTCTTAGCATGATAAAGAAGATTCAAAGAGAGTGAGATGTCAGCTCCTTTCATTCAGTCAGTAGCTTCAAACATTTCTGGTATATGAATAACATGATGTTTTTCAATGGCTAAAATCAATGAATATTGTAAATGCACAAACAGTAATTTCTCCGCATTGCAAGGTGCAATTCTGAAATTCTTTGCTTTTTCCTGCTCCTCTTAGCATGATAAAGAAGATTCAAAGAGAGTGAGATGCCAGCTCCTTTCATTCAGTCAGTAGCTTCAATCATTTCTGGACGTTTTTCAATGGCAAAAATCAATGAATATTGTAAATGCACAAACAGTAATTTCTCCGCATTGCAAGGTGTAATTCTGAAATTTTTTGCTTTTTCCTGCTCCTCTTAGCATGATAAAGAAGATTCAAAGAGAGTGAGATGCCAGCTCCTTTCATTCAGTCAGTAGCTTCAATCATTTCTGGACGTTTTTCAATGGCAAAAATCAATGAATATTGTAAATGCACAAACAGTAATTTCTCCGCATTGCAAGGTGCAATTCTGAAATTTTTTGCTTTTTCCTGCTCCTCTTAGCATGATAAAGAAGATTCAAAGAGAGTGAGATGCCAGCTCCTTTCATTCAGTCAGTAGCTTCAAACATTTCTGGAATATGAATAACATGATGTTTTTCAATGGCAAAAATCAATGAATATTGTAAATGCACAAACAGTAATTTCTCCGCATTGCAAGGTGCAAGTCTGAAATTTTTTGCTTTTTCCTGCTCCTCTTAGCATGATAAAGAAGATTCAAAGAGAGTGAGATGCCAGCTACTTTCATTCAGTCAGTAGCTTCAATCATTTCTGGACGTTTTTCAATGGTAAAAATCAATGAATATTGTAAATGCACAAACAGTAATTTCTCCACATTGCAATGTGCAATTCTAAAATTTTTTGCTTTTTCCTGCTCCTCTTAGCATGATAAAGAAGATTCAAAGAGAGTGAGATGCCAGCTCCTTTCAGTCAGTAGCTTCAAACATTTCTGGTATATGAATAACATGATGTTTTTCAATGGCAAAAATCAATGAATATTGTAAATGCACAAACAGTAATTTCTCCGCATTGCAAGGTGCAATTCTGAAATTTTTTGCTTTTTCCTGCTCCTCTTAGCATGATAAAGAAGATTCAAAGAGAGTGAGATGCCAACTCCTTTCATTCAGTCAGTAGCTTCAAACATTTCTGGTATATGAATAACATGATGTTTTTCAATGGCAAAAATCAATGAATATTGTAAATGCACAAACAGTAATTTCTCCGCATTGCAAGGTGCAATTCTGAAATTTTTTGCTTTTTCCTGCTCCTCTTAGCATGATAAAGAAGATTCAAAGAGAGTGAGGTGCCAGCTCCTTTCATTCAGTCAGTAGCTTCAAACATTTCTGGTATATGAATAACATGTTTTTCAATGGCAAAAATCAATGAATATTGTAAATGCACAAACAGTAATTTCTCCGCATTGCAAGGTGCAATTCTGAAATTTTTTGCTTTTTCCTGCTCCTCTTAGCATGATAAAGAAGATTCAAAGAGAGTGAGATGCCAGCTCCTTTCATTCAATCAGTAGCTTCAATCATTTCTGGACGTTTTTCAATGGCAAAAATCAATGAATATTGTAAATGCACAAACAGTAATTTCTCCGCATTGCAAGGTGCAATTCTGAAATTTTTTGCTTTTTCCTGCTCCTCTTAGCATGATAAAGAAGATTCAAAGAGAGTGAGATGCCAGCTCCTTTCATTCAGTCAGTAGCTTCAATCATTTCTGGACGTTTTTCAATGGCAAAAATCAATGAATATTGTAAATGCACAAACAGTAATTTCTCCGCATTGCAAGGTGCAATTCTGAAATTTTTTGCTTTTTCCTGCTCCTCTTAGCATGATAAAGAAGATTCAAAGAGAGTGAGATGCCAGCTCCTTTGATTCAGTCAGTAGCTTCAAACATTTCTGGTATATGAATAACATGATGTTTTTCAATGGCAAAAATCAATGAATATTGTAAATGCACAAACAGTAATTTCTCCGCATTGCAAGGTGCAAGTCTGAAATTTTTTGCTTTTTCCTGCTCCTCTTAGCATGATAAAGAAGATTCAAAGAGAGTGAGATGCCAGCTACTTTCATTCAGTCAGTAGCTTCAATCATTTCTGGACGTTTTTCAATGGTAAAAATCAATGAATATTGTAAATGCACAAACAGTAATTTCTCCACATTGCAAGGTGCAATTCTGAAATTTTTTGCTTTTTCCTGCTCATCTTAGCATGATAAAGAAGATTCAAAGAGAGTGAGATGCCAGCTCCTTTCATTCAGTCAGTAGCTTCAAACATTTCTGGTATATGAATAACATGATGTTTTTCAATGGCAAAAATCAATGAATATTGTAAATGCACAAACAGTAATTTCTCCGCATTGCAAGGTGCAAGTCTGAAATTTTTTGCTTTTTCCTGCTCCTCTTAGCATGATAAAGAAGATTCAAAGAGAGTGAGATGCCAGCTACTTTCATTCAGTCAGTAGCTTCAATCATTTCTGGACGTTTTTCAATGGTAAAAATCAATGAATATTGTAAATGCACAAACAGTAATTTCTCCACATTGCAAGGTGCAATTCTGAAATTTTTTGCTTTTTCCTGCTCCTCTTAGCATGATAAAGAAGATTCAAAGAGAGTGAGATGCCAGCTCCTTTCATTCAGTCAGTAGCTTCAAACATTTCTGGTATATGAATAACGATGTTTTTCAATGGCAAAAATCAATGAATATTGTAAATGCACAAACAGTAATTTCTCCACATTGCAAGGTGCAATTCTGAAATTTTTTGCTTTTTCCTGCTCCTCTTAGCATGATAAAGAAGATTCAAAGAGAGTGAGATGCCAGCTCCTTTCATTCAGTCAGTAGCTTCAAACATTTCTGGTATATGAATAACATGATGTTTTTCAATGGCAAAAATCAATGAATATTGTAAATGCACAAACAGTAATTTCTCCGCATTGCAAGGTGCAATTCTGAAATTTTTTGCTTTTTCCTGCTCCTCTTAGCATGATAAAGAAGATTCAAAGAGAGTGAGATGCCAGCTCCTTTCATTCAGTCAGTAGCTTCAAACATTTCTGGTATATGAATAACGATGTTTTTCAATGGCAAAAATCAATGAATATTGTAAATGCACAAACAGTAATTTCTCCACATTGCAAGGTGCAATTCTGAAATTTTTTGCTTTTTCCTGCTCCTCTTAGCATGATAAAGAAGATTCAAAGAGAGTGAGATGCCAGCTCCTTTCATTCAGTCAGTAGCTTCAAACATTTCTGGTATATGAATAACATGATGTTTTTCAATGGCAAAAATCAATGAATATTGTAAATGCACAAACAGTAATTTCTCCGCATTGCAAGGTGCAATTCTGAAATTTTTTGCTTTTTCCTGCTCCTCTTAGCATGATAAAGAAGATTCAAAGAGAGTGAGATGCCAGCTCCTTTCATTCAGTCAGTAGCTTCAATCATTTCTGGACGTTTTTCAATGGCAAAAATCAATGAATATTGTAAATGCACAAACAGTAATTTCTCCGCATTGCAAGGTGCAATTCTGAAATTTTTTGCTTTTTCCTGCTCCTCTTAGCATGATAAAGAATATTCAAAGAGAGTGAGATGTCAGCTCCTTTCATTCAGTCAGTAGCTTCAAACATTTCTGGTATATGAATAACATGATGTTTTTCAATGGCAAAAATCAATGAATATTGTAAATGCACAAACAGTAATTTCTCCGCATTGCAAGGTGCAATTCTGAAATTTTTTGCTTTTTCCTGCTCCTCTTAGCATGATAAAGAAGATTCAAAGAGAGTGAGATGCCAGCTCCTTTCATTCAGTCAGTAGCTTCAATCATTTCTGGACGTTTTTCAATGGCAAAAATCAATGAATATTGTAAATGCACAAACAGTAATTTCTCCGCATTGCAAGGTGCAATTCTGAAATTTTTTGCTTTTTCCTGCTCCTCTTAGCATGATAAAGAAGATTCAAAGAGAGTGAGATGCCAGCTCCTTTCGTTCAGTCAGTAGCTTCAATCATTTCTGGACGTTTTTCAATGGCAAAAATCATTGAATATTATAAATGCACAAACAGTAATTTCTCCGCATTGCAAGGTGCAATTCTGAAATTTTTTACTTTTTTCTGCTCCTCTTAGCATGATAAAGAAGATTCAAAGAGAGTGAGATGCCAGCTCCTTTCATTCAGTCAGTAGCTTCAATCATTTCTGGTATATGAATAACATGATGTTTTTCAATGGCAAAAATCAATGAATATTGTAAATGCACAAACAGTAATTTCTCCGCATTGCAAGGTGCAATTCTGAAATTTTTTGCTTTTTCCTGCTCCTCTTAGCATGATAAAGAAGATTCAAAGAGAGTGAGATGCCAGCTCCTTTCATTCAGTCAGTAGCTTCAATCATTTCTGGACGTTTTTCAATGGCAAAAATCAATGAATATTGTAAATGCACAAACAGTAATTTCTCCGCATTGCAAGGTGCAATTCTGAAATTTTTTGCTTTTTCCTGCTCCTCTTAGCATGGTAAACAAGATTCAAAGAGAGTGAGATGCCAGCTCCTTTCATTCAGTCAGTAGCTTCAATCATTTCTGGACGTTTTTCAATGGCAAAAATCAATGAATATTGTAAATGCACAAACAGTAATTTCTCCGCATTGCAAGGTGCAATTCTGAAATTTTTTGCTTTTTCCTGCTCCTCTTAGCATGATAAAGAAGATTCAAAGAGAGTGAGATGCCAGCTCCTTTCATTCAGTCAGTAGCTTCAAACATTTCTGGTATATGAATAACATGATGTTTTTCAATGGCAAAAATCAATGAATATTGTAAATGCACAAACAGTAATTTCTCCGCATTGCAAGGTGCAAGTCTGAAATTTTTTGCTTTTTCCTGCTCCTCTTAGCATGATAAAGAAG
Organism: Phyllobates terribilis; assembly: GCF_046119375.1. Lineage (NCBI taxonomy): Eukaryota > Metazoa > Chordata > Amphibia > Anura > Dendrobatidae > Phyllobates > Phyllobates terribilis. The sequence goes on from NW_027364262.1 coordinate 194,438, forward strand.
ATTCAAAGAGAGTGAGATGCCAGCTCCTTTCATTCAGTCAGTAGCTTCAATCATTTCTGGATGTTTTTCAATGGCAAAAATCAATGAATATTGTAAATGCACAAACTGTAATTTCTCCGTATTGCAAGGTGCAATTCTGAAATTTTTTGCTTTTTCCTGCTCCTCTTAGCATGATAAAGAAGATTCAAAGAGAGTGAGATGCCAGCTCCTTTCATTCAGTCAGTAGCTTCAATCATTTCTGGACGTTTTTCAATGGCAAAAATCAATGAATATTGTAAATGCACAAACAGTAATTTCTCCGCATTGCAAGGTGCAATTCTGAAATTTTTTGCTTTTTCCTGCTCCTCTTAGCATGATAAAGAAGATTCAAAGAGAGTGAGATGCCAGCTCCTTTCATTTAGTCAGTACCTTCAATCATTTATGGACGTTTTTCAATGGCAAAAATCAATGAATATTGTAAATGCACAAACAGTAATTTCTCCGCATTGCAAGGTGCAATTCTGAAATTTTTTGCTTTTTCCCGCTCCTCTTAGCATGATAAAGAAGATTCAAAGAGAGTGAGGTGCCAGCTCCTTTCATTCAGTCAGTAGCTTCAAACATTTCTGGTATATGAATAACATGTTTTTCAATGGCAAAAATCAATGAATATTGTAAATGCACAAACAGTAATTTCTCCGCATTGCAAGGTGCAATTCTGAAATTTTTTGATTTTTCCTGCTCCTCTTAGCATGATAAAGAAGATTCAAAGAGAGTGAGATGCCAGCTCCTTTCATTCAGTCAGTAGCTTCAATCATTTCTGGACGTTTTTCAATGGCAAAAATCAATGAATATTGTAAATGCACAAACAGTAATTTCTCCGCATTGCAAGGTGCAATTCTGAAATTTTTTGCTTTTTCCTGCTCCTCTTAGCATGATAAAGAAGATTCAAAGAGAGTGAGATGCCAGCTCCTTTCATTCAGTCAGTAGCTTCAAACATTTCTGGTATATGAATAACATGATGTTTTTCAATGGCAAAAATCAATGAATATTGTAAATGCACAAACAGTAATTTCTCCGCATTGCAAGGTGCAATTCTGAAATTTTTTGCTTTTTCCTGCTCCTCTTAGCATGATAAAGAAGATTCAAAGAGAGTGAGATGCCAGCTCCTTTCATTCAGTCAGTAGCTTCAAACATTTCTGGTATATGAATAACATGATGTTTTTCAATGGCAAAAATCAATGAATATTGTAAATGCACAAACAGTAATTTCTCCGCATTGCAAGGTGCAAGTCTGAAATTTTTTGCTTTTTCCTGCTCCTCTTAGCATGATAAAGAAGATTCAAAGAGAGTGAGATGCCAGCTACTTTCATTCAGTCAGTAGCTTCAATCATTTCTGGACGTTTTTCAATGGTAAAAATCAATGAATATTGTAAATGCACAAACAGTAATTTCTCCACATTGCAAGGTGCAATTCTGAAATTTTTTGCTTTTTCCTGCTCCTCTTAGCATGATAAAGAAGATTCAAAGAGAGTGAGATGCCAGCTCCTTTCATTCAGTCAGTAGCTTCAAACATTTCTGGTATATGAATAACATGATGTTTTTCAATGGCAAAAATCAATGAATATTGTAAATGCACAAACAGTAATTTCTCCGCATTGCAAGGTGCAATTCTGAAATTTTTTGCTTTTTCCTGCTCCTCTTAGCATGATAAAGAAGATTCAAAGAGAGTGAGATGCCAGCTCCTTTCATTCAGTCAGTAGCTTCAATCATTTCTGGATGTTTTTCAATGGCAAAAATCAATGAATATTGTAAATGCACAAACTGTAATTTCTCCGCATTGCAAGGTGCAATTCTGAAATTTTTTGCTTTTTCCTGCTCCTCTTAGCATGATAAAGAAGATTCAAAGAGAGTGAGATGCCAGCTCCTTTCATTCAGTCAGTAGCTTCAATCATTTCTGGACGTTTTTCAGTGGCAAAAATCAATGAATATTGTAAATGCACAAACAGTAATTTCTCCGCATTGCAAGGTGCAATTCTGAAATTTTTTGCTTTTTCCTGCTCCTCTTAGCATGATAAAGAAGATTCAAAGAGAGTGAGATGCCAGCTCCTTTCATTCAGTCAGTACCTTCAATCATTTCTGGACGTTTTTCAATGGCAAAAATCAATGAATATTGTAAATGCACAAACAGTAATTTCTCCGCATTGCAAGGTGCAAGTCTGAAATTTTTTGCTTTTTCCTGCTCCTCTTAGCATGATAAAGAAGATTCAAAGAGAGTGAGATGCCAGCTACTTTCATTCAGTCAGTAGCTTCAATCATTTCTGGACGTTTTTCAATGGTAAAAATCAATGAATATTGTAAATGCACAAACAGTAATTTCTCCACATTGCAAGGTGCAATTCTGAAATTTTTTGCTTTTTCCTGCTCCTCTTAGCATGATAAAGAAGATTCAAAGAGAGTGAGATGCCAGCTCCTTTCATTCAGTCAGTAGCTTCAAACATTTCTGGTATATGAATAACATGATGTTTTTCAATGGCAAAAATCAATGAATATTGTAAATGCACAAACAGTAATTTCTCCGCATTGCAAGGTGAAATTCTGAAATTTTTTGCTTTTTCCTGCTCCTCTTAGCATGATAAAGAAGATTCAAAGAGAGTGAGATGCCAGCTCCTTTCATTCAGTCAGTAGCTTCAATCATTTCTGGATGTTTTTCAATGGCAAAAATCAATGAATATTGTAAATGCACAAACTGTAATTTCTCCGCATTGCAAGGTGCAATTCTGAAATTTTTTGCTTTTTCCTGCTCCTCTTAGCATGATAAAGAAGATTCAAAGAGAGTGAGATGCCAGCTCCTTTCATTCAGTCAGTAGCTTCAATCATTTCTGGACGTTTTTCAATGGCAAAAATCAATGAATATTGTAAATGCACAAACAGTAATTTCTCCGCATTGCAAGGTGCAATTCTGAAATTTTTTGCTTTTTCCTGCTCCTCTTAGCATGATAAAGAAGATTCAAAGAGAGTGAGATGCCAGCTCCTTTCATTCAGTCAGTAGCTTCAATCATTTCTGGATGTTTTTCAATGGCAAAAATCAATGAATATTGTAAATGCACAAACAGTAATTTCTCCGCATTGCAAGGTGCAATTCTGAAATTTTTTGCTTTTTCCCGCTCCTCTTAGCATGATAAAGAAGATTCAAAGAGAGTGAGGTGCCAGCTCCTTTCATTCAGTCAGTAGCTTCAAACATTTCTGGTATATGAATAACATGTTTTTCAATGGCAAAAATCAATGAATATTGTAAATGCACAAACAGTAATTTCTCCGCATTGCAAGGTGCAATTCTGAAATTTTTTGATTTTTCCTGCTCCTCTTAGCATGATAAAGAAGATTCAAAGAGAGTGAGATGCCAGCTCCTTTCATTCAGTCAGTAGCTTCAATCATTTCTGGACGTTTTTCAATGGCAAAAATCAATGAATATTGTAAAAGCACAAACAGTAATTTCTCCGCATTGCAAGGTGCAATTCTGAAATTTTTTGCTTTTTCCTGCTCCTCTTAGCATGATAAAGAAGATTCAAAGAGAGTGAGATGCCAGCTCCTTTCATTCAGTCAGTAGCTTCAAACATTTCTGGTATATGAATAACATGATGTTTTTCAATGGCAAAAATCAATGAATATTGTAAATGCACAAACAGTAATTTCTCCGCATTGCAAGGTGCAATTCTGAAATTTTTTGCTTTTTCCTGCTCCTCTTAGCATGATAAAGAAGATTCAAAGAGAGTGAGATGCCAGCTCCTTTCATTCAGTCAGTAGCTTCAAGCATTTCTGGTATATGAATAACATGATGTTTTTCAATGGCAAAAATCAATGAATATTGTAAATGCACAAACAGTAATTTCTCCGCATTGCAAGGTGCAAGTCTGAAATTTTTTGCTTTTTCCTGCTCCTCTTAGCATGGTAAAGAAGATTCAAAGAGAGTGAGATGCCAGCTACTTTCATTCAGTCAGTAGCTTCAATCATTTCTGGACGTTTTTCAATGGTAAAAATCAATGAATATTGTAAATGCACAAACAGTAATTTCTCCACATTGCAAGGTGCAATTCTGAAATTTTTTGCTTTTTCCTGGTCCTCTTAGCATGATAAAGAAGATTCAAAGAGAGTGAGATGCCAGCTCCTTTCATTCAGTCAGTAGCTTCAAACATTTCTGGTATATGAATAACATGATGTTTTTCAATGGCAAAAATCAATGAATATTGTAAATGCACAAACAGTAATTTCTCCGCATTGCAAGGTGCAACTCTGAAATTTTTTGCTTTTTCCTGCTCCTCTTAGCATGATAAAGCAGATTCAAAGAGAGTGAGATGCCAGCTCCTTTCATTCAGTCAGTAGCTTCAATCATTTCTGGATGTTTTTCAATGGCAAAAATCAATGAATATTGTAAATGCACAAACTGTAATTTCTCCGCATTGCAAGGTGCAATTCTGAAATTTTTTGCTTTTTCCTGCTCCTCTTAGCATGATAAAGAAGATTCAAAGAGAGTGAGATGCCAGCTCCTTTCATTCAGTCAGTAGCTTCAATCATTTCTGGACGTTTTTCAGTGGCAAAAATCAATGAATATTGTAAATGCACAAACAGTAATTTCTCCGCATTGCAAGGTGCAATTCTGAAATTTTTTGCTTTTTCCTGCTCCTCTTAGCATGATAAAGAAGATTCAAAGAGAGTGAGATGCCAGCTCCTTTCATTCAGTCAGTACCTTCAATCATTTCTGGACGTTTTTCAATGGCAAAAATCAATGAATATTGTAAATGCACAAACAGTAATTTCTCCGCATTGCAAGGTGCAATTCTGAAATTTTTTGCTTTTTCCCGCTCCTCTTACCATGATAAAGAAGATTCAAAGAGAGTGAGGTGCCAGCTCCTTTCATTCAGTCAGTAGCTTCAAACATTTCTGGTATATGAATAACATGTTTTTCAATGGCAAAAATCAATGAATACTGTAAATGCACAAACAGTAATTTCTCCGCATTGCAAGGTGCAATTCTGAAATTTTTTGATTTTTCCTGCTCCTCTTAGCATGATAAAGAAGATTCAAAGAGAGTGACATGCCAGCTCCTTTCATTCAGTCAGTAGCTTCAATCATTTCTGGACGTTTTTCAATGGCAAAAATCAATGAATATTGTAAATGCACAAACAGTAATTTCTCCGCATTGCAAGGTGCAATTCTGAAATTTTTTGCTTTTTCCTGCTCCTCTTAGCATGATAAAGAAGATTCAAAGAGAGTGAGATGCCAGCTCCTTTCATTCAGTCAGTAGCTTCAAACATTTCTGGTATATGAATAACATGATGTTTTTCAATGGCAAAAATCAATGAATATTGTAAATGCACAAACAGTAATTTCTCCGCATTGCAAGGTGCAAGTCTGAAATTTTTTGCTTTTTCCTGCTCCTCTTAGCATGATAAAGAAGATTCAAAGAGAGTGAGATGCCAGTTACTTTCATTCAGTCAGTAGCTTCAATCATTTCTGGACGTTTTTCAATGGTAAAAATCAATGAATATTGTAAATGCACAAACAGTAATTTCTCCACATTGCAAGGTGCAATTCTGAAATTTTTTGCTTTTTCCTGCTCCTCTTAGCATGATAAAGAAGATTCAAAGAGAGTGAGATGCCAGCTCCTTTCATTCAGTCAGTAGCTTCAAACATTTCTGGTATATGAATAACATGATGTTTTTCAATGGCAAAAATCAATGAATATTGTAAATGCACAAACAGTAATTTCTCCGCATTGCAAGGTGCAATTCTGAAATTTTTTGCTTTTTCCTGCTCCTCTTAGCATGATAAAGAAGATTCAAAGAGAGTGAGATGCCAGCTCCTTTCATTCAGTCAGTAGCTTCAAACATTTCTGGTATATGAATAACATGATGTTTTTCAATGGCAAAAATCAATGAATATTGTAAATGCACAAACAGTAATTTCTCCGCATTGCAAGGTGCAATTCTTAAATTTTTTGCTTTTTCCTGCTCCTCTTAGCATGATAAAGAAGATTCAAAAAGAGTGAGATGCCAGCTCCTTTCATTCAGTCAGTAGCTTCAATCATTTCTGGATGTTTTTCAATGGCAAAAATCAATGAATATTGTAAATGCACAAACAGTAATTTCTCCGCATTGCAAGGTGCAATTCTGAAATTTTTTGCTTTTTCCTGCTCCTCTTAGCATGATAAAGAAGATTCAAAGAGAGTGAGATGTCAGCTCCTTTCATTCAGTCAGTAGCTTCAAACATTTCTGGTATATGAATAACATGATGTTTTTCAATGGCAAAAATCAATGAATATTGTAAATGCACAAACAGTAATTTCTCCGCATTGCAAGGTGCAATTCTGAAATTTTTTGCTTTTTCCTGCTCCTCTTAGCATGATAAAGAAGATTCAAAGAGAGTGAGATGCCAGCTCCTTTCATTCAGTCAGTAGCTTCAATCATTTCTGGATGTTTTTCAATGGCAAAAATTAATGAATATTGTAAATGCACAAACAGTAATTTCTCCGCATTGCAAGGTGCAATTCTGAAATTTTTTGCTTTTTCCTGCTCCTCTTAGCATGATAAAGAAGATTCAAAGAGAGTGAGATGCCAGCTCCTTTCATTCAGTCAGTAGCTTCAAACATTTCTGGTATATGAATAACATGATGTTTTTCAATGGCAAAAATCAATGAATATTGTAAATGCACAAACAGTAATTTCTCCGCATTGCAAGGTGCAAGTCTGAAATTTTTTTGCTTTTTCCTGCTCCTCTTAGCATGATAAAGAAGATTCAAAGAGAGTGAGATGCCAGCTACTTTCATTCAGTCAGTAGCTTCAATCATTTCTGGACGTTTTTCAATGGTAAAAATCAATGAATATTGTAAATGCACAAACAGTAATTTCTCCACATTGCAAGGTGCAATTCTGAAATTTTTTGCTTTTTCCTGCTCCTCTTAGCATGATAAAGAAGATTCAAAGAGAGTGAGATGCCAGCTCCTTTCATTCAGTCAGTAGCTTCAAACATTTCTGGTATATGAATAACATGATGTTTTTCAATGGCAAAAATCAATGAATATTGTAAATGCACAAACAGTAATTTCTCCGCATTGCAAGGTGCAATTCTGAAATTTTTTGCTTTTTCCTGCTCCTCTTAGAATGATAAAGAAGATTCAAAGAGAGTGAGATGCCAGCTCCTTTCATTCAGTCAGTAGCTTCAAACATTTCTGGTATATGAATAACATGATGTTTTTCAATGGCAAAAATCAATGAATATTGTAAATGCACAAACAGTAATTTCTCCGCATTGCAAGGTGCAAGTCTGAAATTTTTTGCTTTTTCCTGCTCCTCTTAGCATGATAAAGAAGATTCAAAGAGAGTGAGATGCCAGCTACTTTCATTCAGTCAGTAGCTTCAATCATTTCTGGACGTTTTTCAATGGTAAAAATCAATGAATATTGTAAATGCACAAACAGTAATTTCTCCACATTGCAAGGTGCAATTCTGAAATTTTTTGCTTTTTCCTGCTCCTCTTAGCATGATAAAGAAGATTCAAAGAGAGTGAGATGCCAGCTCCTTTCATTCAGTCAGTAGCTTCAAACATTTCTGGTATATGAATAACATGATGTTTTTCAATGGCAAAAATCAATGAATATTGTAAATGCACAAACAGTAATTTCTCCGCATTGCAAGGTGCAATTCTGAAATTTTTTGCTTTTTCCTGCTCCTCTTAGCATGATAAAGAAGATTCAAAGAGAGTGAGATGCCAGCTCCTTTCGTTCAGTCAGTAGCTTCAATCATTTCTGGACGTTTTTCAATGGCAAAAATCATTGAATATTATAAATGCACAAACAGTAATTTCTCCGCATTGCAAGGTGCAATTCTGAAATTTTTTGCTTTTTCCCGCTCCTCTTAGCATGATAAAGAAGATTCAAAGAGGGTGAGGTGCCAGCTCCTTTCATTCAGTCAGTAGCTTCAAACATTTCTGGTATATGAATAACATGTTTTTCAATGGCAAAAATCAATGAATATTGTAAATGCACAAACAGTAATTTCTCCGCATTGCAAGGTGCAATTCTGAAATTTTTTGCTTTTTCCTGCTCCTCTTAGCATGATAAAGAAGATTCAAAGAGAGTGAGATGCCAGCTCCTTTCATTCAGTCAGTAGCTTCAATCATTTCTGGACGTTTTTCAATGGCAAAAATCAATGAATATTGTAAATGCACAAACAGTAATTTCTCCGCATTGCAAGGTGCAATTCTGAAATTTTTTGCTTTTTCCTGCTCCTCTTAGCATGATAAAGAAGATTCAAAGAGAGTGAGATGTCAGCTCCTTTCATTCAGTCAGTAGCTTCAAACATTTCTGGTATATGAATAACATGATGTTTTTCAATGGCAAAAATCAATGAATATTGTAAATGCACAAACAGTAATTTCTCCGCATTGCAAGGTGCAATTCTGAAATTTTTTGCTTTTTCCTGCTCCTCTTAGCATGATAAAGAAGATTCAAAGAGAGTGAGATGCCAGCTCCTTTCATTCAGTCAGTAGCTTCAATCATTTCTGGATGTTTTTCAATGGCAAAAATCAATGAATATTGTAAATGCACAAACAGTAATTTCTCCGCATTGCAAGGTGCAATTCTGAAATTTTTTGCTTTTTCCTGCTCCTCTTAGCATGATAAAGAAGATTCAAAGAGAGTGAGATGCCAGCTCCTTTCGTTCAGTCAGTAGCTTCAATCATTTCTGGACGTTTTTCAATGGCAAAAATCATTGAATATTATAAATGCACAAACAGTAATTTCTCCGCATTGCAAGGTGCAATTCTGAAATTTTTTACTTTTTCCTGCTCCTCTTAGCATGATAAAGATGATTCAAAGAGAGTGAGATGCCAGCTCCTTTCATTCAGTCAGTAGCTTCAATCATTTCTGGTATATGAATAACATGATGTTTTTCAATGGCAAAAATCAATGAATATTGTAAATGCACAAACAGTAATTTCTCCGCATTGCAAGGTGCAATTCTGAAATTTTTTGCTTTTTCCTGCTCCTCTTAGCATGATAACGAAGATTCAAAGAGAGTGAGATGCCAGCTCCTTTCATTCAGTCAGTAGCTTCAAACATTTCTGGTATATGAATAACATGATGTTTTTCAATGGCAAAAATCAATGAATATTGTAAATGCACAAACAGTAATTTCTCCGCATTGCAAGGTGCAAGTCTGAAATTTTTTGCTTTTTCCTGCTCCTCTTAGCATGATAAAGAAGATTCAAAGAGAGTGAGATGCCAGCTACTTTCATTCAGTCAGTAGCTTCAATCATTTCTGGACGTTTTTCAATGGTAAAAATCAATGAATATTGTAAATGCACAAACAGTAATTTCTCCACATTGCAAGGTGCAATTCTGAAATTTTTTGCTTTTTCCTGCTCCTCTTAGCATGATAAAGAAGATTCAAAGAGAGTGAGATGCCAGCTCCTTTCATTCAGTCAGTAGCTTCAAACATTTCTGGTATATGAATAACATGATGTTTTTCAATGGCAAAAATCAATGAATATTGTAAATGCACAAACAGTAATTTCTCCGCATTGCAAGGTGCAATTCTGAAATTTTTTGCTTTTTCCTGCTCCTCTTAGCATGATAAAGAAGATTCAAAGAGAGTGAGATGCCAGCTCCTTTCATTCAGTCAGTAGCTTCAAACATTTCTGGTATATGAATAACATGATGTTTTTCAATGGCAAAAATCAATGAATATTGTAAATGCACAAACAGTAATTTCTCCGCATTGCAAGGTGCAAGTCTGAAATTTTTTGCTTTTTCCTGCTCCTCTTAGCATGATAAAGAAGATTCAAAGAGAGTGAGATGCCAGCTACTTTCATTCAGTCAGTAGCTTCAATCATTTCTGGACGTTTTTCAATGGTAAAAATCAATGAATATTGTAAATGCACAAACAGTAATTTCTCCACATTGCAAGGTGCAATTCTGAAATTTTTTGCTTTTTCCTGCTCCTCTTAGCATGATAAAGAAGATTCAAAGAGAGTGAGATGCCAGCTCCTTTCATTCAGTCAGTAGCTTCAATCATTTCTGGATGTTTTTCAATGGCAAAAATCAATGAATATTGTAAATGCACAAACTGTAATTTCTCCGCATTGCAAGGTGCAATTCTGAAATTTTTTGCTTTTTCCTGCTCCTCTTAGCATGATAAAGAAGATTCAAAGAGAGTGAGATGCCAGCTCCTTTCATTCAGTCAGTAGCTTCAATCATTTCTGGACGTTTTTCAATGGCAAAAACCAATGAATATTGTAAATGCACAAACAGTAATTTCTCCGCATTGCAAGGTGCAATTCTGAAATTTTTTGCTTTTTCCTGCTCCTCTTAGCATGATAAAGAAGATTCAAAGAGAGTGAGATGCCAGCTCCTTTTATTCAGTCAGTACCTTCAATCATTTCTGGACGTTTTTCAATGGCAAAAATCAATGAATATTGTAAATGCACAAACAGTAATTTCTCCGCATTGCAAGGTGCAATTCTGAAATTTTTTGCTTTTTCCTGCTCCTCTTAGCATGATAAAGAAGATTCAAAGAGAGTGAGATGCCAGCTCCTTTCATTCAGTCAGTAGCTTCAAACATTTCTGGTATATGAATAACATGATGTTTTTCAATGGCAAAAATCAATGAATATTGTAAATGCACAAACAGTAATTTCTCCGCATTGCAAGGTGCAATTCTGAAATTTTTTGCTTTTTCCTGCTCCTCTTAGCATGATAAAGAAGATTCAAAGAGAGTGAGATGCCAGCTCTTTTCATTCAGTCAGTAGCTTCAATCATTTCTGGATGTTTTTCAATGGCAAAAATCAATGAATATTGTAAATGCACAAACAGTAATTTCTCCGCATTGCAAGGTGCAATTCTGAAATTTTTTGCTTTTTCCTGCTCCTCTTATCATGATAAACAAGATTCAAAGAGAGTGTGATGTCAGCTCCTTTCATTCAGTCAGTAGCTTCAAACATTTCTGGTATATGAATAACATGATGTTTTTCAATGGCAAAAATCAATGAATATTGTAAATGCACAAACAGTAATTTCTCCGCATTGCAAGGTGCAATTCTGAAATTTTTTGCTTTTTCCTGCTCCTCTTAGCATGATAAAGAAGATTCAAAGAGAGTGAGATGCCAGCTCCTTTCATTCAGTCAGTAGCTTCAATCATTTCTGGATGTTTTTCAATGGCAAAAATCAATGAATATTGTAAATGCACAAACAGTAATTTCTCCGCATTGCAAGGTGCAATTCTGAAATTTTTTGCTTTTTCCTGCTCCTCTTAGCATGATAAAGAAGATTCAAAGAGAGTGAGATGCCAGCTCCTTTCATTCAGTCAGTAGCTTCAAACATTTCTGGTATATGAATAACATGATGTTTTTCAATGGCAAAAATCAATGAATATTGTAAATGCACAAACAGTAATTTCTCCACATTGCAAGGTGCAAGTCTGAAATTTTTTGCTTTTTCCTGCTCCTCTTAGCATGATAAAGAAGATTCAAAGAGAGTGAGATGCCAGCTACTTTCATTCAGTCAGTAGCTTCAATCATTTCTGGACGTTTTTCAATGGTAAAAATCAATGAATATTGTAAATGCACAAACAGTAATTTCTCCGCATTGCAAGGTGCAATTCTGAAATTTTTTGCTTTTTCCTGCTCCTCTTAGCATGATAAAGAAGATTCAAAGAGAGTGAGATGTCAGCTCCTTTCATTCAGTCAGTAGCTTCAAACATTTCTGGTATATGAATAACATGATGTTTTTCAATGGCAAAAATCAATGAATATTGTAAATGCACAAACAGTAATTTCTCCGCATTGCAAGGTGCAATTCTGAAATTTTTTGCTTTTTCCCGCTCCTCTTAGCATGATAAAGAAGATTCAAAGAGAGTGAGGTGCCAGCTCCTTTCATTCAGTCAGTAGCTTCAAACATTTCTGGTATATGAATAACATGTTTTTCAATGGCAAAAATCAATGAATATTGTAAATGCACAAACAGTAATTTCTCCGCATTGCAAGGTGCAATTCTGAAATTTTTTGCTTTTTCCTGCTCCTCTTAGCATGATAAAGAAGATTCAAAGAGAGTGAGATGCCAGCTCCTTTCATTCAGTCAGTAGCTTCAATCATTTCTGGACGTTTTTCAATGGCAAAAATCAATGAATATTGTAAATGCACAAACAGTAATTTCTCCGCATTGCAAGGTGCAATTCTGAAATTTTTTGCTTTTTCCTGCTCCTCTTAGCATGATAAAGAAGATTCAAAGAGAGTGAGATGTCAGCTCCTTTCATTCAGTCAGTAGCTTCAAACATTTCTGGTATATGAATAACATGATGTTTTTCAATGGCAAAAATCAATGAATATTGTAAATGCACAAACAGTAATTTCTCCGCATTGCAAGGTGCAATTCTGAAATTTTTTGCTTTTTCCTGCTCCTCTTAGCATGATAAAGAAGATTCAAAGAGAGTGAGATGCCAGCTCCTTTCATTCAGTCAGTAGCTTCAATCATTTCTGGATGTTTTTCAATGGCAAAAATCAATGAATATTGTAAATGCACAAACAGTAATTTCTCCGCATTGCAAGGTGCAATTCTGAAATTTTTTGCTTTTTCCTGCTCCTCTTAGCATGATAAAGAAGATTCAAAGAGAGTGAGATGCCAGCTCCTTTCGTTCAGTCAGTAGCTTCAATCATTTCTGGACGTTTTTCAATGGCAAAAATCATTGAATATTATAAATGCACAAACAGTAATTTCTCCGCATTGCAAGGTGCAATTCTGAAATTTTTTACTTTTTCCTGCTCCTCTTAGCATGATAAAGAAGATTCAAAGAGAGTGAGATGCCAGCTCCTTTCATTCAGTCAGTAGCTTCAATCATTTCTGGTATATGAATAACATGATGTTTTTCAATGGCAAAAATCAATGAATATTGTAAATGCACAAACAGTAATTTCTCCGCATTGCAAGGTGCAATTCTGAAATTTTTTGCTTTTTCCTGCTCCTCTTAGCATGATAAAGAAGATTCAAAGAGAGTGAGATGCCAGCTCCTTTCATTCAGTCAGTAGCTTCAAACATTTCTGGTATATGAATAACATGATGTTTTTCAATGGCAAAAATCAATGAATATTGTAAATGCACAAACAGTAATTTCTCCGCATTGCAAGGTGCAAGTCTGAAATTTTTTGCTTTTTCCTGCTCCTCTTAGCATGATAAAGAAGATTCAAAGAGAGTGAGATGCCAGCTACTTTCATTCAGTCAGTAGCTTCAATCATTTCTGGACGTTTTTCAATGGTAAAAATCAATGAATATTGTAAATGCACAAACAGTAATTTCTCCACATTGCAAGGTGCAATTCTGAAATTTTTTGCTTTTTCCTGCTCCTCTTAGCATGATAAAGAAGATTCAAAGAGAGTGAGATGCCAGCTCCTTTCATTCAGTCAGTAGCTTCAAACATTTCTGGTATATGAATAACATGATGTTTTTCAATGGCAAAAATCAATGAATATTGTAAATGCACAAACAGTAATTTCTCCGCATTGCAAGGTGCAATTCTGAAATTTTTTGCTTTTTCCTGCTCCTCTTAGCATGATAAAGAAGATTCAAAGAGAGTGAGATGCCAGCTCCTTTCATTCAGTCAGTAGCTTCAAACATTTCTGGTATATGAATAACATGATGTTTTTCAATGGCAAAAATCAATGAATATTGTAAATGCACAAACAGTAATTTCTCCGCATTGCAAGGTGCAAGTCTGAAATTTTTTGCTTTTTCCTGCTCCTCTTAGCATGATAAAGAAGATTCAAAGAGAGTGAGATGCCAGCTACTTTCATTCAGTCAGTATCTTCAATCATTTCTGGACGTTTTTCAATGGTAAAAATCAATGAATATTGTAAATGCACAAACAGTAATTTCTCCACATTGCAAGGTGCAATTCTGAAATTTTTTGCTTTTTCCTGCTCCTCTTAGCATGATAAAGAAGATTCAAAGAGAGTGAGATGCCAGCTCCTTTCATTCAGTCAGTAGCTTCAATCATTTCTGGATGTTTTTCAATGGCAAACATCAATGAATATTGTAAATGCACAAACTGTAATTTCTCCGCATTGCAAGGTGCAATTCTGAAATTTTTTGCTTTTTCCTGCTCCTCTTAGCATGATAAAGAAGATTCAAAGAGAGTGAGATGCCAGCTCCTTTCATTCAGTCAGTAGCTTCAATCATTTCTGGACGTTTTTCAATGGCAAAAACCAATGAATATTGTAAATGCACAAACAGTAATTTCTCCGCATTGCAAGGTGCAATTCTGAAATTTTTTGCTTTTTCCTGCTCCTCTTAGCATGATAAAGAAGATTCAAAGAGAGTGAGATGCCAGCTCCTTTCATTCAGTCAGTACCTTCAATCATTTCTGGACGTTTTTCAATGGCAAAAATCAATGAATATTGTAAATGCACAAACAGTAATTTCTCCGCATTGCAAGGTGCAATTCTGAAATTTTTTGCTTTTTCCTGCTCCTCTTAGCATGATAAAGAAGATTCAAAGAGAGTGAGATGCCAGCTCCTTTCATTCAGTCAGTAGCTTCAAACATTTCTGGTATATGAATAACATGATGTTTTTCAATGGCAAAAATCAATGAATATTGTAAATGCACAAACAGTAATTTCTCCGCATTGCAAGGTGCAATTCTGAAATTTTTTGCTTTTTCCTGCTCCTCTTAGCATGATAAAGAAGATTCAAAGAGAGTGAGATGCCAGCTCTTTTCATTCAGTCAGTAGCTTCAATCATTTCTGGATGTTTTTCAATGGCAAAAATCAATGAATATTGTAAATGCACAAACAGTAATTTCTCCGCATTGCAAGGTGCAATTCTGAAATTTTTTGCTTTTTCCTGCTCCTCTTATCATGATAAACAAGATTCAAAGAGAGTGTGATGTCAGCTCCTTTCATTCAGTCAGTAGCTTCAAACATTTCTGGTATATGAATAACATGATGTTTTTCAATGGCAAAAATCAATGAATATTGTAAATGCACAAACAGTAATTTCTCCGCATTGCAAGGTGCAATTCTGAAATTTTTTGCTTTTTCCTGCTCCTCTTAGCATGATAAAGAAGATTCAAAGAGAGTGAGATGCCAGCTCCTTTCATTCAGTCAGTAGCTTCAATCATTTCTGGATGTTTTTCAATGGCAAAAATCAATGAATATTGTAAATGCACAAACAGTAATTTCTCCGCATTGCAAGGTGCAATTCTGAAATTTTTTGCTTTTTCCTGCTCCTCTTAGCATGATAAAGAAGATTCAAAGAGAGTGAGATGCCAGCTCCTTTCATTCAGTCAGTAGCTTCAAACATTTCTGGTATATGAATAACATGATGTTTTTCAATGGCAAAAATCAATGAATATTGTAAATGCACAAACAGTAATTTCTCCACATTGCAAGGTGCAAGTCTGAAATTTTTTGCTTTTTCCTGCTCCTCTTAGCATGATAAAGAAGATTCAAAGAGAGTGAGATGCCAGCTACTTTCATTCAGTCAGTAGCTTCAATCATTTCTGGACGTTTTTCAATGGTAAAAATCAATGAATATTGTAAATGCACAAACAGTAATTTCTCCGCATTGCAAGGTGCAATTCTGAAATTTTTTGCTTTTTCCTGCTCCTCTTAGCATGATAAAGAAGATTCAAAGAGAGTGAGATGTCAGCTCCTTTCATTCAGTCAGTAGCTTCAAACATTTCTGGTATATGAATAACATGATGTTTTTCAATGGCAAAAATCAATGAATATTGTAAATGCACAAACAGTAATTTCTCCGCATTGCAAGGTGCAATTCTGAAATTTTTTGCTTTTTCCCGCTCCTCTTAGCATGATAAAGAAGATTCAAAGAGAGTGAGGTGCCAGCTCCTTTCATTCAGTCAGTAGCTTCAAACATTTCTGGTATATGAATAACATGTTTTTCAATGGCAAAAATCAATGAATATTGTAAATGCACAAACAGTAATTTCTCCGCATTGCAAGGTGCAATTCTGAAATTTTTTGCTTTTTCCTGCTCCTCTTAGCATGATAAAGAAGATTCAAAGAGAGTGAGATGCCAGCTCCTTTCATTCAGTCAGTAGCTTCAATCATTTCTGGACGTTTTTCAATGGCAAAAATCAATGAATATTGTAAATGCACAAACAGTAATTTCTCCGCATTGCAAGGTGCAATTCTGAAATTTTTTGCTTTTTCCTGCTCCTCTTAGCATGATAAAGAAGATTCAAAGAGAGTGAGATGTCAGCTCCTTTCATTCAGTCAGTAGCTTCAAACATTTCTGGTATATGAATAACATGATGTTTTTCAATGGCAAAAATCAATGAATATTGTAAATGCACAAACAGTAATTTCTCCGCATTGCAAGGTGCAATTCTGAAATTTTTTGCTTTTTCCTGCTCCTCTTAGCATGATAAAGAAGATTCAAAGAGAGTGAGATGCCAGCTCCTTTCATTCAGTCAGTAGCTTCAATCATTTCTGGATGTTTTTCAATGGCAAAAATCAATGAATATTGTAAATGCACAAACAGTAATTTCTCCGCATTGCAAGGTGCAATTCTGAAATTTTTTGCTTTTTCCTGCTCCTCTTAGCATGATAAAGAAGATTCAAAGAGAGTGAGATGCCAGCTCCTTTCGTTCAGTCAGTAGCTTCAATCATTTCTGGACGTTTTTCAATGGCAAAAATCATTGAATATTATAAATGCACAAACAGTAATTTCTCCGCATTGCAAGGTGCAATTCTGAAATTTTTTACTTTTTCCTGCTCCTCTTAGCATGATAAAGAAGATTCAAAGAGAGTGAGATGCCAGCTCCTTTCATTCAGTCAGTAGCTTCAAACATTTCTGGTATATGAATAACATGATGTTTTTCAATGGCAAAAATCAATGAATATTGTAAATGCACAAACAGTAATTTCTCCGCATTGCAAGGTGCAAGTCTGAAATTTTTTGCTTTTTCCTGCTCCTCTTAGCATGATAAAGAAGATTCAAAGAGAGTGAGATGCCAGCTACTTTCATTCAGTCAGTAGCTTCAATCATTTCTGGACGTTTTTCAATGGTAAAAATCAATGAATATTGTAAATGCACAAACAGTAATTTCTCCACATTGCAAGGTGCAATTCTGAAATTGTTTGCTTTTTCCTGCTCCTCTTAGCATGATAAAGAAGATTCAAAGAGAGTGAGATGCCAGCTCCTTTCATTCAGTCAGTAGCTTCAAACATTTCTGGTATATGAATAACATGATGTTTTTCAATGGCAAAAATCAATGAATATTGTAAATGCACAAACAGTAATTTCTCCGCATTGCAAGGTGCAATTCTGAAATTTTTTGCTTTTTCCTGCTCCTCTTAGCATGATAAAGAAGATTCAAAGAGAGTGAGATGCCAGCTCCTTTCATTCAGTCAGTAGCTTCAATCATTTCTGGACGTTTTTCAATGGTAAAAATCAATGAATATTGTAAATGCACAAACAGTAATTTCTCCACATTGCAAGGTGCAATTCTGAAATTGTTTGCTTTTTCCTGCTCCTCTTAGCATGATAAAGAAGATTCAAAGAGAGTGAGATGCCAGCTCCTTTCATTCAGTCAGTAGCTTCAAACATTTCTGGTATATGAATAACATGATGTTTTTCAATGGCAAAAATCAATGAATATTGTAAATGCACAAACAGTAATTTCTCCGCATTGCAAGGTGCAATTCTGAAATTTTTTGCTTTTTCCTGCTCCTCTTAGCATGATAAAGAAGATTCAAAGAGAGTGAGATGCCAGCTCCTTTCATTCAGTCAGTAGCTTCAAACATTTCTGGTATATGAATAACATGATGTTTTTCAATGGCAAAAATCAATGAATATTGTAAATGCACAAACAGTAATTTCTCCGCATTGCAAGGTGCAAGTCTGAAATTTTTTGCTTTTTCCTGCTCCTCTTAGCATGATAAAGAAGATTCAAAGAGAGTGAGATGCCAGCTACTTTCATTCAGTCAGTAGCTTCAATCATTTCTGGACGTTTTTCAATGGTAAAAATCAATGAATATTGTAAATGCACAAACAGTAATTTCTCCACATTGCAAGGTGCAATTCTGAAATTTTTTGCTTTTTCCTGCTCCTCTTAGCATGATAAAGAAGATTCAAAGAGAGTGAGATGCCAGCTCCTTTCATTCAGTCAGTAGCTTCAAACATTTCTGGTATATGAATAACATGATGTTTTTCAATGGCAAAAATCAATGAATATTGTAAATGCACAAACAGTAATTTCTCCGCATTGCAAGGTGCAATTCTGAAATTTTTTGCTTTTTCCTGCTCCTCTTAGCATGATAAAGAAGATTCAAAGAGAGTGAGATGCCAGCTCCTTTCATTCAGTCAGTAGCTTCAATCATTTCTGGATGTTTTTCAATGGCAAAAATCAATGAATATTGTAAATGCACAAACTGTAATTTCTCCGCATTGCAAGGTGCAATTCTGAAATTTTTTGCTTTTTCCTGCTCCTCTTAGCATGATAAAGAAGATTCAAAGAGAGTGAGATGCCAGCTCCTTTCATTCAGTCAGTAGCTTCAATCATTTCTGGACGTTTTTCAATGGCAAAAACCAATGAATATTGTAAATGCACAAACAGTAATTTCTCCGCATTGCAAGGTGCAATTCTGAAATTTTTTGCTTTTTCCTGCTCCTCTTAGCATGATAAAGAAGATTCAAAGAGAGTGAGATGCCAGCTCCTTTCATTCAGTCAGTACCTTCAATCATTTCTGGACGTTTTTCATTGGCAAAAATCAATGAATATTGTAAATGCACAAACAGTAATTTCTCCGCATTGCAAGGTGCAATTCTGAAATTTTTTGCTTTTTCCTGCTCCTCTTAGCATGATAAAGAAGATTCAAAGAGAGTGAGATGCCAGCTCCTTTCATTCAGTCAGTAGCTTCAATCATTTCTGGATGTTTTTCAATGGCAAAAATCAATGAATATTGTAAATGCACAAACAGTAATTTCTCCGCATTGCAAGGTGCAATTCTGAAATTTTTTGCTTTTTCCTGCTCCTCTTAGCATGATAAAGAAGTTTCAAAGAGAGTGTGATGTCAACTCCTTTCATTCAGTCAGTAGCTTCAAACATTTCTGGTATATGAATAACATGATGTTTTTCAATGGCAAAAATCAATGAATATTGTAAATGCACAAACAGTAATTTCTCCGCATTGCAAGGTGCAATTCTGAAATTTTTTGCTTTTTCCTGCTCCTCTTAGCATGATAAAGAAGATTCAAAGAGAGTGAGTTGCCAGCTCCTTTCATTCAGTCAGTAGCTTCAATCATTTCTGGATGTTTTTCAATGGCAAAAATCAATGAATATTGTAAATGTACAAACAGTAATTTCTCCGCATTGCAAGGTGCAATTCTGAAATTTTTTGCTTTTTCCTGCTCCTCTTAGCATGATAAAGAAGATTCAAAGAGAGTGAGATGCCAGCTCCTTTCATTCAGTCAGTAGCTTCAAACATTTCTGGTATATGAATAACATGATGTTTTTCAATGGCAAAAATCAATGAATATTGTAAATGCACAAACAGTAATTTCTCCGCATTGCAAGGTGCAATTCTGAAATTTTTTGCTTTTTCCTGCTCCTCTTAGCATGATAAAGAAGATTCAAAGAGAGTGAGATGCCAGCTCCTTTCATTCAGTCAGTAGCTTCAATCATTTCTGGATGTTTTTCAATGGCAAAAATCAATGAATATTGTAAATGCACAAACTGTAATTTCTCCGCATTGCAAGGTGCAATTCTGAAATTTTTTGCTTTTTCCTGCTCCTCTTAGCATGATAAAGAAGATTCAAAGAGAGTGAGATGCCAGCTCCTTTCATTCAGTCAGTAGCTTCAATCATTTCTGGACGTTTTTCAGTGGCAAAAATCAATGAATATTGTAAATGCACAAACAGTAATTTCTCCGCATTGCAAGGTGCAATTCTGAAATTTTTTGCTTTTTCCTGCTCCTCTTAGCATGATAAAGAAGATTCAAAGAGAGTGAGATGCCAGCTCCTTTCATTCAGTCAGTACCTTCAATCATTTCTGGACGTTTCTCAATGGCAAAAATCAATGAATATTGTAAATGCATAAACAGTAATTTCGCCGCATTGCAAGGTGCAATTCTGAAATTTTTTGCTTTTTCCCGCTCCTCTTAGCATGATAAAGAAGATTCAAAGAGAGTGAGGTGCCAGCTCCTTTCATTCAGTCAGTAGCTTCAAACATTTCTGGTATATGAATAACATGTTTTTCAATGGCAAAAATCAATGAATATTGTAAATGCACAAACAGTAATTTCTCCGCATTGCAAGGTGCAATTCTGAAATTTTTTGATTTTTCCTGCTCCTCTTAGCATGATAAAGAAGATTCAAAGAGAGTGAGATGCCAGCTCCTTTCATTCAGTCAGTAGCTTCAATCATTTCTGGACGTTTTTCAATGGCAAAAATCAATGAAGATTGTAAATGCACAAACAGTAATTTCTCCGCATTGCAAGGTGCAATTCTGAAATTTTTTGCTTTTTCCTGCTCCTCTTAGCATGATAAAGAAGATTCAAAGAGAGTGAGATGCCAGCTCCTTTCATTCAGTCAGTAGCTTCAATCATTTCTGGACGTTTTTCAATGGCAAAAATCAATGAATATTGTAAATGCACAAACAGTAATTTCTCCGCATTGCAAGGTGCAATTCTGAAATTTTTTGCTTTTTCCTGCTCCTCTTAGCATGATAAAGAAGATTCAAAGAGAGTGAGATGCCAGCTCCTTTCATTCAGTCAGTAGCTTCAAACATTTCTGGTATATGAATAACATGATGTTTTTCAATGGCAAAAATCAATGAATATTGTAAATGCACAAACAGTAATTTCTCCGCATTGCAAGGTGCAAGTCTGAAATTTTTTGCTTTTTCCTGCTCCTCTTAGCATGATAAAGAAGATTCAAAGAGAGTGAGATGCCAGTTACTTTCATTCAGTCAGTAGCTTCAATCATTTCTGGACGTTTTTCAATGGTAAAAATCAATGAATATTGTAAATGCACAAACAGTAATTTCTCCACATTGCAAGGTGCAATTCTGAAATTTTTTGCTTTTTCCCGCTCCACTTAGCATGATAAAGAAGATTCAAAGAGAGTGAGATGCCAGCTCCTTTCATTCAGTCAGTAGCTTCAAACATTTCTGGTATATGAATAACATGATGTTTTTCAATGGCAAAAATCAATGAATATTGTAAATGCACAAACAGTAATTTCTCCGCATTGCAAGGTGCAATTCTGAAATTTTTTGCTTTTTCCTGCTCCTCTTAGCATGATAAAGAAGATTCAAAGAGAGTGAGATGCCAGCTCCTTTCATTCAGTCAGTAGCTTCAAACATTTCTGGTATATGAATAACATGATGTTTTTCAATGGCAAAAATCAATGAATATTGTAAATGCACAAACAGTAATTTCTCCGCATTGCAAGGTGCAATTCTGAAATTTTTTGCTTTTTCCTGCTCCTCTTAGCATGATAAAGAAGATTCAAAGAGAGTGAGATGCCAGCTCCTTTCATTCAGTCAGTAGCTTCAATCATTTCTGGATGTTTTTCAATGGCAAAAATCAATGAATATTGTAAATGCACAAACAGTAATTTCTCCGCATTGCAAGGTGCAATTCTGAAATTTTTTGCTTTTTCCTGCTCCTCTTAGCATGATAAAGAAGATTCAAAGAGAGTGAGATGTCAGCTCCTTTCATTCAGTCAGTAGCTTCAAACATTTCTGGTATATGAATAACATGATGTTTTTCAATGGCAAAAATCAATGAATATTGTAAATGCACAAACAGTAATTTCTCCGCATTGCAAGGTGCAATTCTGAAATTTTTTGCTTTTTCCTGCTCCTCTTAGCATGATAAAGAAGATTCAAAGAGAGTGAGATGCCAGCTCCTTTCGTTCAGTCAGTAGCTTCTATCATTTCTGGACGTTTTTCAATGGCAAAAATCATTGAATATTATAAATGCACAAACAGTAATTTCTCCGCATTGCAAGGTGCAATTCTGAAATTTTTTACTTTTTCCTGCTCCTCTTAGCATGATAAAGAAGATTCAAAGAGAGTGAGATGCCAGCTCCTTTCATTCAGTCAGTAGCTTCAATCATTTCTGGTATATGAATAACATGATGTTTTTCAATGGCAAAAATCAATGAATATTGTAAATGCACAAACAGTAATTTCTCCGCATTGCAAGGTGCAATTCTGAAATTTTTTGCTTTTTCCTGCTCCTCTTAGCATGATAAAGAAGATTCAAAGAGAGTGAGATGCCAGCTCCTTTCATTCATTCAGTAGCTTCAAACATTTCTGGTATATGAATAACATGATGTTTTTCAATGGCAAAAATCAATGAATATTGTAAATGCACAAACAGTAATTTCTCCGCATTGCAAGGTGCAAGTCTGAAATTTTTTTGCTTTTTCCTGCTCCTCTTAGCATGATAAAGAAGATTCAAAGAGAGTGAGATGCCAGCTACTTTCATTCAGTCAGTAGCTTCAATCATTTCTGGACGTTTTTCAATGGTAAAAATCAATGAATATTGTAAATGCACAAACAGTAATTTCTCCACATTGCAAGGTGCAATTCTGAAATTTTTTGCTTTTTCCTGCTCCTCTTAGCATGATAAAGAAGATTCAAAGAGAGTGAGATGCCAGCTCCTTTCATTCAGTCAGTAGCTTCAAACATTTCTGGTATATGAATAACATGATGTTTTTCAATGGCAAAAATCAATGAATATTGTAAATGCACAAACAGTAATTTCTCCGCATTGCAAGGTGCAAGTCTGAAATTTTTTGCTTTTTCCTGCTCCTCTTAGCATGATAAAGAAGATTCAAAGAGAGTGAGATGCCAGCTACTTTCATTCAGTCAGTAGCTTCAATCATTTCTGGACGTTTTTCAATGGTAAAAATCAATGAATATTGTAAATGCACAAACAGTAATTTCTCCACATTGCAAGGTGCAATTCTGAAATTTTTTGCTTTTTCCTGCTCCTCTTAGCATGATAAAGAAGATTCAAAGAGAGTGAGATGCCAGCTCCTTTCATTCAGTCAGTAGCTTCAAACATTTCTGGTATATGAATAACATGATGTTTTTCAATGGCAAAAATCAATGAATATTGTAAATGCACAAACAGTAATTTCTCCGCATTGCAAGGTGCAATTCTGAAATTTTTTGCTTTTTCCTGCTCCTCTTAGCATGATAAAGAAGATTCAAAGAGAGTGAGATGCCAGCTCCTTTCATTCAGTCAGTAGCTTCAATCATTTCTGGATGTTTTTCAATGGCAAAAATCAATGAATATTGTAAATGCACAAACTGTAATTTCTCCGCATTGCAAGGTGCAATTCTGAAATTTTTTGCTTTTTCCTGCTCCTCTTAGCATGATAAAGAAGATTCAAAGAGAGTGAGATGCCAGCTCCTTTCATTCAGTCAGTACCTTCAATCATTTCTGGACGTTTTTCAATGGCAAAAATCAATGAATATTGTAAATGCACAAACAGTAATTTCTCCGCATTGCAAGGTGCAATTCTGAAATTTTTTGCTTTTTCCCGCTCCTCTTAGCATGATAAAGAAGATTCAAAGGGAGTGAGGTGCCAGCTCCTTTCATTCAGTCAGTAGCTTCAAACATTTCTGGTATATGAATAACATGTTTTTCAATGGCAAAAATCAATGAATATTGTAAATGCACAAACAGTAATTTCTCCGCATTGCAAGGTGCAATTCTGAAATTTTTTGCTTTTTCCTGCTCCTCTTAGCATGATAAAGAAGATTCAAAGAGAGTGAGATGCCAGCTCCTTTCATTCAGTCAGTAGCTTCAATCATTTCTGGACGTTTTTCAATGGCAAAAACCAATGAATATTGTAAATGCACAAACAGCAATTTCTCCGCATTGCAAGGTGCAATTCTGAAATTTTTTGCTTTTTCCTGCTCCTCTTAGCATGATAAAGAAGATTCAAAGAGAGTGAGATGTCAGCTCCTTTCATTCAGTCAGTAGCTTCGAACATTTCTGGTATATGAATAACATGATGTTTTTCAATGGCAAAAATCAATGAATATTGTAAATGCACAAACAGTAATTTCTCCGCATTGCAAGGTGCAATTCTGAAATTTTTTGCTTTTTCCTGCTCCTCTTAGCATGATAAAGAAGATTCAAAGAGAGTGAGATGCCAGCTCCTTTCATTCAGTCAGTAGCTTCAATCATTTCTGGATGTTTTTCAATGGCAAAAATCAATGAATATTGTAAATGCACAAACAGTAATTTCTCCGCATCGCAAGGTGCAATTCTGAAATTTTTTGCTTTTTCCTGCTCCTCTTAGCATGATAAAGAAGATTCAAAGAGAGTGAGATGCCAGCTCCTTTCGTTCAGTCAGTAGCTTCAATCATTTCTGGACGTTTTTCAATGGCAAAAATCATTGAATATTATAAATGCACAAACAGTAATTTCTCCGCATTGCAAGGTGCAATTCTGAAATTTTTTGCTTTTTCCCGCTCCTCTTAGCATGATAAAGAAGATTCAAAGAGAGTGAGGTGCCAGCTCCTTTCATTCAGTCAGTAGCTTCAAACATTTCTGGTATATGAATAACATGTTTTTCAATGGCAAAAATCAATGAATATTGTAAATGCACAAACAGTAATTTCTCCGCATTGCAAGGTGCAATTCTGAAATTTTTTGCTTTTTCCTGCTCCTCTTAGCATGATAAAGAAGATTCAAAGAGAGTGAGATGCCAGCTCCTTTCATTCAGTCAGTAGCTTCAATCATTTCTGGACGTTTTTCAATGGCAAAAATCAATGAATATTGTAAATGCACAAACAGTAATTTCTCCGCATTGCAAGGTGCAATTCTGAAATTTTTTGCTTTTTCCTGCTCCTCTTAGCATGATAAAGAAGATTCAAAGAGAGTGAGATGTCAGCTCCTTTCATTCAGTCAGTAGCTTCAAACATTTCTGGTATATGAATAACATGATGTTTTTCAATGGCAAAAATCAATGAATATTGTAAATGCACAAACAGTAATTTCTCCGCATTGCAAGGTGCAATTCTGAAATTTTTTGATTTTTCCTGCTCCTCTTAGCATGATAACGAAGATTCAAAGAGAGTGACATGCCAGCTCCTTTCATTCAGTCAGTAGCTTCAATCATTTCTGGATGTTTTTCAATGGCAAAAATCAATGAATATTGTAAATGCACAAACAGTAATTTCTCCGCATTGCAAGGTGCAATTCTGAAATTTTTTGCTTTTTCCTGCTCCTCTTAGCATGATAAAGAAGATTCAAAGAGAGTGAGATGCCAGCTCCTTTCGTTCAGTCAGTAGCTTCAATCATTTCTGGACGTTTTTCAATGGCAAAAATCATTGAATATTATAAATGCACAAACAGTAATTTCTCCGCATTGCAAGGTGCAATTCTGAAATTTTTTACTTTTTCCTGCTCCTCTTAGCATGATAAAGAAGATTCAAAGAGAGTGAGATGCCAGCTCCTTTCATTCAGTCAGTAGCTTCAATCATTTCTGGTATATGAATAACATGATGTTTTTCAATGGCAAAAATCAATGAATATTGTAAATGCACAAACAGTAATTTCTCCGCATTGCAAGGTGCAATTCTGAAATTTTTTGCTTTTTCCTGCTCCTCTTAGCATGATAAAGAAGATTCAAAGAGAGTGAGATGCCAGCTCCTTTCATTCAGTCAGTAGCTTCAAACATTTCTGGTATATGAATAACATGATGTTTTTCAATGGCAAAAATCAATGAATATTGTAAATGCACAAACAGTAATTTCTCCGCATTGCAAGGTGCAAGTCTTAAATTTTTTGCTTTTTCCTGCTCCTCTTAGCATGATAAAGAAGATTCAAAGAGAGTGAGATGCCAGCTACTTTCATTCAGTCAGTAGCTTCAATCATTTCTGGACGTTTTTCAATGGTAAAAATCAATGAATATTGTAAATGCACAAACAGTAATTTCTCCACATTGCAAGGTGCAATTCTGAAATTTTTTGCTTTTTCCTGCTCCTCTTAGCATGATAAAGAAGATTCAAAGAGAGTGAGATGCCAGCTCCTTTCATTCAGTCAGTAGCTTCAAACATTTCTGGTATATGAATAACATGATGCTTTTCAATGGCAAAAATCAATGAATATTGTAAATGCACAAACAGTAATTTCTCCACATTGCAAGGTGCAATTCTGAAATTTTTTGCTTTTTCCTGCTCCTCTTAGCATGATAAAGAAGATTCAAAGAGAGTGAGATGCCAGCTCCTTTCATTCAGTCAGTAGCTTCAATCATTTCTGGATGTTTTTCAATGGCAAAAATCAATGAATATTGTAAATGCACAAACAGTAATTTCTCCGCATTGCAAGGTGCAATTCTGAAATTTTTTGCTTTTTCCTGCTCCTCTTAGCATGATAAAGAAGATTCAAAGAGAGTGAGATGCCAGCTCCTTTCGTTCAGTCAGTAGCTTCAATCATTTCTGGACGTTTTTCAATGGCAAAAATCATTGAATATTATAAATGCACAAACAGTAATTTCTCCGCATTGCAAGGTGCAATTCTGAAATTTTTTGCTTTTTCCCGCTGTTCTTAGCATGATAAAGAAGATTCAAAGAGAGTGAGGTGCCAGCTCCTTTCATTCAGTCAGTAGCTTCAAACATTTCTGGTATATGAATAACATGTTTTTCAATGGCAAAAATCAATGAATATTGTAAATGCACAAACAGTAATTTCTCCGCATTGCAAGGTGCAATTCTGAAATTTTTTGCTTTTTCCTGCTCCTCTTAGCATGATAAAGAAGATTCAAAGAGAGTGAGATGCCAGCTCCTTTCATTCAGTCAGTAGCTTCAATCATTTCTGGATGTTTTTCAATGGCAAAAATCAATGAATATTGTAAATGCACAAACAGTAATTTCTCCGCATTGCAAGGTGCAATTCTGAAATTTTTTGCTTTTTCCTGCTCCTCTTAGCATGATAAAGAAGATTCAAAGAGAGTGAGATGCCAGCTCCTTTCGTTCAGTCAGTAGCTTCAATCATTTCTGGACGTTTTTCAATGGCAAAAATCATTGAATATTATAAATGCACAAACAGTAATTTCTCCGCATTGCAAGGTGCAATTCTGAAATTTTTTACTTTTTCCTGCTCCTCTTAGCATGATAAAGAAGATTCAAAGAGAGTGAGATGCCAGCTCCTTTCATTCAGTCAGTAGCTTCAATCATTTCTGGTATATGAATAACATGATGTTTTTCAATGGCAAAAATCAATGAATATTGTAAATGCACAAACAGTAATTTCTCCGCATTGCAAGGTGCAATTCTGAAATTTTTTGCTTTTTCCTGCTCCTCTTAGCATGATAAAGAAGATTCAAAGAGAGTGAGATGCCAGCTCCTTTCATTCAGTCAGTAGCTTCAAACATTTCTGGTATATGAATAACATGATGTTTTTCAATGGCAAAAATCAATGAATATTGTAAATGCACAAACAGTAATTTCTCCGCATTGCAAGGTGCAAGCCTGAAATTTTTTGCTTTTTCCTGCTCCTCTTAGCATGATAAAGAAGATTCAAAGAGAGTGAGATGCCAGCTACTTTCATTCAGTCAGTAGCTTCAATCATTTCTGGACGTTTTTCAATGGTAAAAATCAATGAATATTGTAAATGCACAAACAGTAATTTCTCCACATTGCAAGGTGCAATTCTGAAATTTTTTGCTTTTTCCTGCTCCTCTTAGCATGATAAAGAAGATTCAAAGAGAGTGAGATGCCAGCTCCTTTCATTCAGTCAGTAGCTTCAAAAATTTCTGGTATATGAATAACATGATGTTTTTCAATGGCAAAAATCAATGAATATTGTAAATGCACAAACAGTAATTTCTCCGCATTGCAAGGTGCAATTCTGAAACTTTTTGCTTTTTCCTGCTCCTCTTAGCATGATAAAGAAGATTCAAAGAGAGTGAGATGCCAGCTCCTTTCATTCAGTCAGTAGCTTCAATCATTTCTGGATGTTTTTCAATGGCAAAAATCAATGAATATTGTAAATGCACAAACAGTAATTTCTCCGCATTGCAAGGTGCAATTCTGAAATTTTTTGCTTTTTCCTGCTCCTCTTAGCATGATAAAGAAGATTCAAAGAGAGTGAGATGCCAGCTCCTTTCGTTCAGTCAGTAGCTTCAATCATTTCTGGACGTTTTTCAATGGCAAAAATCATTGAATATTATAAATGCACAAACAGTAATTTCTCCGCATTGCAAGGTGCAATTCTGAAATTTTTTGCTTTTTCCCGCTCCTCTTAGCATGATAAAGAAGATTCAAAGAGAGTGAGGTGCCAGCTCCTTTCATTCAGTCAGTAGCTTCAAACATTTCTGGTATATGAATAACATGATGTTTTTCAATGGCAAAAATCAATGAATATTGTAAATGCACAAACAGTAATTTCTCCGCATTGCAAGGTGCAATTCTGAAATTTTTTGCTTTTTCCTGCTCCTCTTAGCATGATAAAGAAGATTCAAAGAGAGTGAGATGCCAGCTCCTTTCATTCAGTCAGTAGCTTCAATCATTTCTGGATGTTTTTCAATGGCAAAAATCAATGAATATTGTAAATGCACAAACTGTAATTTCTCCGCATTGCAAGGTGCAATTCTGAAATTTTTTGCTTTTTCCTGCTCCTCTTAGCATGATAAAGAAGATTCAAAGAGAGTGAGATGCCGACTCCTTTCATTCAGTCAGTAGCTTCAATCATTTCTGGACGTTTTTCAATGGCAAAAACCAATGAATATTGTAAATGCACAAACAGTAATTTCTCCGCATTGCAAGGTGCAATTCTGAAATTTTTTGCTTTTTCCTGCTCCTCTTAGCATGATAAAGAAGATTCAAAGAGAGTGAGATGCCAGCTCCTTTCATTCAGTCAGTAACTTCAATCATTTCTGGACGTTTTTCAATGGCAAAAATCAATGAATATTGTAAATGCACAAACAGTAATTTCTCCGCATTGCAAGGTGCAATTCTGAAATTTTTTGCTTTTTCCTGCTCCTCTTAGCATGATAAAGAAGATTCAAAGAGAGTGAGATGCCAGCTCCTTTCATTCAGTCAGTAGCTTCAAACATTTCTGGTATATGAATAACATGATGTTTTTCAATGGCAAAAATCAATGAATATTGTAAATGCACAAACAGTAATTTCTCCGCATTGCAAGGTGCAATTCTGAAATTTTTTGCTTTTTCCTGCTCCTCTTAGCATGATAAAGAAGATTCAAAGAGAGTGAGATGCCAGCTTCTTTCGTTCAGTCAGTAGCTTCAATCATTTCTGGACGTTTTTCAATGGCAAAAATCATTGAATATTATAAATGCACAAACAGTAATTTCTCCGCATTGCAAGGTGCAATTCTGAAATTTTTTTTACTTTTTCCTGCTCCTCTTAGCATGATAAAGAAGATTCAAAGAGAGTGAGATGCCAGCTCCTTTCATTCAGTCAGTAGCTTCAATCATTTCTGGTATATGAATAACATGATGTTTTTCAATGGCAAAAATCAATGAATATTGTAAATGCACAAACAGTAATTTCTCCGCATTGCAAGGTGCAATTCTGAAATTTTTTGCTTTTTCCTGCTCCTCTTAGCATGATAAAGAAGATTCAAAGAGAGTGAGATGTCAGCTCCTTTCATTCAGTCAGTAGCTTCAAACATTTCTGGTATATGAATAACATGATGTTTTTCAATGGCAAAAATCAATGAATATTGTAAATGCACAAACAGTAATTTCTCCGCATTGCAAGGTGCAATTCTGAAATTTTTTGCTTTTTCCTGCTCCTCTTAGCATGATAAAGAAGATTCAAAGAGAGTGAGATGCCAGCTCCTTTCATTCAGTCAGTAGCTTCAATCATTTCTGGATGTTTTTCAATGGCAAAAATCAATGAATATTGTAAATGCACAAACAGTAATTTCTCCGCATTGCAAGGTGCAATTCTGAAATTTTTTGCTTTTTCCTGCTCCTCTTAGCATGATAAAGAAGATTCAAAGAGAGTGAGATGCCAGCTCCTTTCGTTCAGTCAGTAGCTTCAATCATTTCTGGACGTTTTTCAATGGCAAAAATCATTGAATATTATAAATGCACAAACAGTAATTTCTCCGCATTGCAAGGTGCAATTCTGAAATTTTTTACTTTTTCCTGCTCCTCTTAGCATGATAAAGAAGATTCAAAGAGAGTGAGATGCCAGCTCCTTTCATTCAGTCAGTAGCTTCAATCATTTCTGGTATATGAATAACATGATGTTTTTCAATGGCAAAAATCAATGAATATTGTAAATGCACAAACAGTAATTTCTCCGCATTGCAAGGTGCAATTCTGAAATTTTTTGCTTTTTCCTGCTCCTCTTAGCATGATAAAGAAGATTCAAAGAGAGTGAGATGCCAGCTCCTTTCATTCAGTCAGTAGCTTCAAACATTTCTGGTATATGAATAACATGATGTTTTTCAATGGCAAAAATCAATGAATATTGTAAATGCACAAACAGTAATTTCTCCGCATTGCAAGGTGCAAGTCTGAAATTTTTTGCTTTTTCCTGCTCCTCTTAGCATGATAAAGAAGATTCAAAGAGAGTGAGATGCCAGCTACTTTCATTCAGTCAGTAGCTTCAATCATTTCTGGACGTTTTTCAATGGTAAAAATCAATGAATATTGTAAATGCACAAACAGTAATTTCTCCACATTGCAAGGTGCAATTCTGAAATTTTTTGCTTTTTCCTGCTCCTCTTAGCATGATAAAGAAGATTCAAAGAGAGTGAGATGCCAGCTCCTTTCATTCAGTCAGTAGCTTCAAACATTTCTGGTATATGAATAACATGATGTTTTTCAATGGCAAAAATCAATGAATATTGTAAATGCACAAACAGTAATTTCTCCGCATTGCAAGGTGCAATTCTGAAATTTTTTGCTTTTTCCTGCTCCTCTTAGCATGATAAAGAAGATTCAAAGAGAGTGAGATGCCAGCTCCTTTCATTCAGTCAGTAGCTTCAAACATTTCTGGTATATGAATAACATGATGTTTTTCAATGGCAAAAATCAATGAATATTGTAAATGCACAAACAGTAATTTCTCCGCATTGCAAGGTGCAAGCCTGAAATTTTTTGCTTTTTCCTGCTCCTCTTAGCATGATAAAGAAGATTCAAAGAGAGTGAGATGCCAGCTCCTTTCATTCAGTCAGTAGCTTCAAACATTTCTGGTATATGAATAACATGATGTTTTTCAATGGCAAAAATCAATGAATATTGTAAATGCACAAACAGTAATTTCTCCGCATTGCAAGGTGCAAGCCTGAAATTTTTTGCTTTTTCCTGCTCCTCTTAGCATGATAAAGAAGATTCAAAGAGAGTGAGATGCCAGCTACTTTCATTCAGTCAGTAGCTTCAATCATTTCTGGACGTTTTTCAATGGTAAAAATCAATGAATATTGTAAATGCACAAACAGTAATTTCTCCACATTGCAAGGTGCAATTCTGAAATTTTTTGCTTTTTCCTGCTCCTCTTAGCATGATAAAGAAGATTCAAAGAGAGTGAGATGCCAGCTCCTTTCATTCAGTCAGTAGCTTCAAACATTTCTGGTATATGAATAACATGATGTTTTTCAATGGCAAAAATCAATGAATATTGTAAATGCACAAACAGTAATTTCTCCGCATTGCAAGGTGCAATTCTGAAATTTTTTGCTTTTTCCTGCTCCTCTTAGCATGATAAAGAAGATTCAAAGAGAGTGAGATGCCAGCTCCTTTCATTCAGTCAGTAGCTTCAATCATTTCTGGATGTTTTTCAATGGCAAAAATCAATGAATATTGTAAATGCACAAACTGTAATTTCTCCGCATTGCAAGGTGCAATTCTGAAATTTTTTGCTTTTTCCTGCTCCTCTTAGCATGATAAAGAAGATTTAAAGAGAGTGAGATGCCAGCTCCTTTCATTCAGTCAGTAGCTTCAATCATTTCTGGACGTTTTTCAATGGCAAAAACCAATGAATATTGTAAATGCACAAACAGTAATTTCTCCGCATTGCAAGGTGCAATTCTGAAATTTTTTGCTTTTTCCTGCTCCTCTTAGCATGATAAAGAAGATTCAAAGAGAGTGAGATGCCAGCTCCTTTCATTCAGTCAGTAACTTCAATCATTTCTGGACGTTTTTCAATGGCAAAAATCAATGAATATTGTAAATGCACAAACAGTAATTTCTCCGCATTGCAAGGTGCAATTCTGAAATTTTTTGCTTTTTCCTGCTCCTCTTAGCATGATAAAGAAGATTCAAAGAGAGTGAGATGCCAGCTCCTTTCATTCAGTCAGTAGCTTCAAACATTTCTGGTATATGAATAACATGATGTTTTTCAATGGCAAAAATCAATGAATATTGTAAATGCACAAACAGTAATTTCTCCGCATTGCAAGGTGCAATTCTGAAATTTTTTGCTTTTTCCTGCTCCTCTTAGCATGATAAAGAAGATTCAAAGAGAGTGAGATGCCAGCTCCTTTCATTCAGTCAGTAGCTTCAAACATTTCTGGTATATGAATAACATGATGTTTTTCAATGGCAAAAATCAATGAATATTGTAAATGCACAAACAGTAATTTCTCCGCATTGCAAGGTGCAAGTCTGAAATTTTTTGCTTTTTCCTGCTCCTCTTAGCATGATAAAGAAGATTCAAAGAGAGTGAGATGCCAGCTACTTTCATTCAGTCAGTAGCTTCAATCATTTCTGGACGTTTTTCAATGGTAAAAATCAATGAATATTGTAAATGCACAAACAGTAATTTCTCCACATTGCAAGGTGCAATTCTGAAATTTTTTACTTTTTCCTGCTCCTCTTAGCATGATAAAGAAGATTCAAAGAGAGTGAGATGCCAGCTCCTTTCATTCAGTCAGTAGCTTCAAACATTTCTGGTATATGAATAACATGATGTTTTTCAATGGCAAAAATCAATGAATATTGTAAATGCACAAACAGTAATTTCTCCGCATTGCAAGGTGCAATTCTGAAATTTTTTGCTTTTTCCTGCTCCTCTTAGCATGATAAAGAAGATTCAAAGAGAGTGAGATGCCAGCTCCTTTCATTCAGTCAGTAGCTTCAATCATTTCTGGATGTTTTTCAATGGCAAAAATCAATGAATATTGTAAATGCACAAACTGTAATTTCTCCGCATTGCAAGGTGCAATTCTGAAATTTTTTGCTTTTTCCTGCTCCTCTTAGCATGATAAAGAAGATTCAAAGAGAGTGAGATGCCAGCTCCTTTCATTCAGTCAGTAGCTTCAATCATTTCTGGACGTTTTTCAATGGCAAAAACCAATGAATATTGTAAATGCACAAACAGTAATTTCTCCGCATTGCAAGGTGCAATTCTGAAATTTTTTGCTTTTTCCTGCTCCTCTTAGCATGATAAAGAAGATTCAAAGAGAGTGAGATGCCAGCTCCTTTCATTCAGTCAGTAACTTCAATCATTTCTGGACGTTTTTCAATGGCAAAAATCAATGAATATTGTAAATGCACAAACAGTAATTTCTCCGCATTGCAAGGTGCAATTCTGAAATTTTTTGCTTTTTCCTGCTCCTCTTAGCATGATAAAGAAGATTCAAAGAGAGTGAGATGCCAGCTCCTTTCATTCAGTCAGTAGCTTCAAACATTTCTGGTATATGAATAACATGATGTTTTTCAATGGCAAAAATCAATGAATATTGTAAATGCACAAACAGTAATTTCTCCGCATTGCAAGGTGCAATTCTGAAATTTTTTGCTTTTTCCTGCTCCTCTTAGCATGATAAAGAAGATTCAAAGAGAGTGAGATGCCAGCTCCTTTCGTTCAGTCAGTAGCTTCAATCATTTCTGGACGTTTTTCAATGGCAAAAATCATTGAATATTATAAATGCACAAACAGTAATTTCTCCGCATTGCAAGGTGCAATTCTGAAATTTTTTTTACTTTTTCCTGCTCCTCTTAGCATGATAAAGAAGATTCAAAGAGAGTGAGATGCCAGCTCCTTTCATTCAGTCAGTAGCTTCAATCATTTCTGGTATATGAATAACATGATGTTTTTCAATGGCAAAAATCAATGAATATTGTAAATGCACAAACAGTAATTTCTCCGCATTGCAAGGTGCAAGTCTGAAATTTTTTGCTTTTTCCTGCTCCTCTTAGCATGATAAAGAAGATTCAAAGAGAGTGAGATGCCAGCTACTTTCATTCAGTCAGTAGCTTCAATCATTTCTGGACGTTTTTCAATGGTAAAAATCAATGAATATTGTAAATGCACAAACAGTAATTTCTCCACATTGCAAGGTGCAATTCTGAAATTTTTTGCTTTTTCCTGCTCCTCTTAGCATGATAAAGAAGATTCAAAGAGAGTGAGATGCCAGCTCCTTTCATTCAGTCAGTAGCTTCAAACATTTCTGGTATATGAATAACATGATGTTTTTCAATGGCAAAAATCAATGAATATTGTGAATGCACAAACAGTAATTTCTCCGCATTGCAAGGTGCAATTCTGAAATTTTTTGCTTTTTCCTGCTCCTCTTAGCATGATAAAGAAGATTCAAAGAGAGTGAGATGCCAGCTCCTTTCATTCAGTCAGTAGCTTCAAACATTTCTGGTATATGAATAACATGATGTTTTTCAATGGCAAAAATCAATGAATATTGTAAATGCACAAACAGTAATTTCTCCGCATTGCAAGGTGCAAGTCTGAAATTTTTTGCTTTTTCCTGCTCCTCTTAGCATGATAAAGAAGATTCAAAGAGAGTGAGATGCCAGCTACTTTCATTCAGTCAGTAGCTTCAATCATTTCTGGACGTTTTTCAATGGTAAAAATCAATGAATATTGTAAATGCACAAACAGTAATTTCTCCACATTGCAAGGTGCAATTCTGAAATTTTTTGCTTTTTCCTGCTCCTCTTAGCATGATAAAGAAGATTCAAAGAGAGTGAGATGCCAGCTCCTTTCATTCAGTCAGTAGCTTCAAACATTTCTGGTATATGAATAACATGATGTTTTTCAATGGCAAAAATCAATGAATATTGTAAATGCACAAGCAGTAATTTCTCCGCATTGCAAGGTGCAATTCTGAAATTTTTTGCTTTTTCCTGCTCCTCTTAGCATGATAAAGAAGATTCAAAGAGAGTGAGATGCCAGCTCCTTTCATTCAGTCAGTAGCTTCAATCATTTCTGGATGTTTTTCAATGGCAAAAATCAATGAATATTGTAAATGCACAAACTGTAATTTCTCCGCATTGCAAGGTGCAATTCTGAAATTTTTTGCTTTTTCCTGCTCCTCTTAGCATGATAAAGAAGATTCAAAGAGAGTGAGATGCCAGCTCCTTTCATTCAGTCAGTAGCTTCAATCATTTCTGGACGTTTTTCAATGGCAAAAACCAATGAATATTGTAAATGCACAAACAGTAATTTCTCCGCATTGCAAGGTGCAATTCTGAAATTTTTTGCTTTTTCCTGCTCCTCTTAGCATGATAAAGAAGATTCAAAGAGAGTGAGATGCCAGCTCCTTTCATTCAGTCAGTACCTTCAATCATTTCTGGACGTTTTTCAATGGCAAAAATCAATGAATATTGTAAATGCACAAACAGTAATTTCTCCGCATTGCAAGGTGCAATTCTGAAATTTTTTGCTTTTTCCCGCTCCTCTTAGCATGATAAAGAAGATTCAAAGAGAGTGAGGTGCCAGCTCCTTTCATTCAGTCAGTAGCTTCAAACATTTCTGGTATATGAATAACATGTTTTTCAATGGCAAAAATCAATGAAAATTGTAAATGCACAAACAGTAATTTCTCCGCATTGCAAGGTGCAATTCTGAAATTTTTTGCTTTTTCCTGCTCCTCTTAGCATGATAAAGAAGATTCAAAGAGAGTGAGATGCCAGCTCCTTTCATTCAGTCAGTAGCTTCAATCATTTCTGGACGTTTTTCAATGGCAAAAATCAATGAATATTGTAAATGCACAAACAGTAATTTCTCCGCATTGCAAGGTGCAATTCTGAAATTTTTTGCTTTTTCCTGCTCCTCTTAGCATGATAAAGAAGATTCAAAGAGAGTGAGATGTCAGCTCCTTTCATTCAGTCAGTAGCTTCAAACATTTCTGGTATATGAATAACATGATGTTTTTCAATGGCAAAAATCAATGAATATTGTAAATGCACAAGCAGTAATTTCTCCGCATTGCAAGGTGCAATTCTGAAATTTTTTGCTTTTTCCTGCTCCTCTTAGCATGATAAAGAAGATTCAAAGAGAGTGAGATGCCAGCTCCTTTCATTCAGTCAGTAGCTTCAATCATTTCTGGATGTTTTTCAATGGCAAAAATCAATGAATATTGTAAATGCACAAACTGTAATTTCTCCGCATTGCAAGGTGCAATTCTGAAATTTTTTGCTTTTTCCTGCTCCTCTTAGCATGATAAAGAAGATTCAAAGAGAGTGAGATGCCAGCTCCTTTCATTCAGTCAGTAGCTTCAATCATTTCTGGACGTTTTTCAATGGCAAAAACCAATGAATATTGTAAATGCACAAACAGTAATTTCTCCGCATTGCAAGGTGCAATTCTGAAATTTTTTGCTTTTTCCTGCTCCTCTTAGCATGATAAAGAAGATTCAAAGAGAGTGAGATGCCAGCTCCTTTCATTCAGTCAGTACCTTCAATCATTTCTGGACGTTTTTCAATGGCAAAAATCAATGAATATTGTAAATGCACAAACAGTAATTTCTCCGCATTGCAAGGTGCAATTCTGAAATTTTTTGCTTTTTCCCGCTCCTCTTAGCATGATAAAGAAGATTCAAAGAGAGTGAGGTGCCAGCTCCTTTCATTCAGTCAGTAGCTTCAAACATTTCTGGTATATGAATAACATGTTTTTCAATGGCAAAAATCAATGAAAATTGTAAATGCACAAACAGTAATTTCTCCGCATTGCAAGGTGCAATTCTGAAATTTTTTGCTTTTTCCTGCTCCTCTTAGCATGATAAAGAAGATTCAAAGAGAGTGAGATGCCAGCTCCTTTCATTCAGTCAGTAGCTTCAATCATTTCTGGACGTTTTTCAATGGCAAAAATCAATGAATATTGTAAATGCACAAACAGTAATTTCTCCGCATTGCAAGGTGCAATTCTGAAATTTTTTGCTTTTTCCTGCTCCTCTTAGCATGATAAAGAAGATTCAAAGAGAGTGAGATGTCAGCTCCTTTCATTCAGTCAGTAGCTTCAAACATTTCTGGTATATGAATAACATGATGTTTTTCAATGGCAAAAATCAATGAATATTGTAAATGCACAAACAGTAATTTCTCCGCATTGCAAGGTGCAATTCTGAAATTTTTTGCTTTTTCCTGCTCCTCTTAGCATGATAAAGAAGATTCAAAGAGAGTGCGATGCCAGCTCCTTTCATTCAGTCAGTAGCTTCAATCATTTCTGGATGTTTTTCAATGGCAAAAATCAATGAATATTGTAAATGCACAAACAGTAATTTCTCCGCATTGCAAGGTGCAATTCTGAAATTTTTTGCTTTTTCCTGCTCCTCTTAGCATGATAAAGAAGATTCAAAGAGAGTGAGATGCCAGCTCCTTTCGTTCAGTCAGTAGCTTCAATCATTTCTGGACGTTTTTCAATGGCAAAAATCATTGAATATTATAAATGCACAAACAGTAATTTCTCCGCATTGCAAGGTGCAATTCTGAAATTTTTTACTTTTTCCTGCTCCTCTTAGCATGATAAAGAAGATTCAAAGAGAGTGAGATGCCAGCTCCTTTCATTCAGTCAGTAGCTTCAATCATTTCTGGTATATGAATAACATGATGTTTTTCAATGGCAAAAATCAATGAATATTGTAAATGCACAAACAGTAATTTCTCCGCATTGCAAGGTGCAATTCTGAAATTTTTTGCTTTTTCCTGCTCCTCTTAGCATGATAAAGAAGATTCAAAGAGAGTGAGATGCCAGCTCCTTTCATTCAGTCAGTAGCTTCAAACATTTCTGGTATATGAATAACATGATGTTTTTCAATGGCAAAAATCAATGAATATTGTAAATGCACAAACAGTAATTTCTCCGCATTGCAAGGTGCAAGTCTGAAATTTTTTGCTTTTTCCTGCTCCTCTTAGCATGATAAAGAAGATTCAAAGAGAGTGAGATGCCAGCTACTTTCATTCAGTCAGTAGCTTCAATCATTTCTGGACGTTTTTCAATGGTAAAAATCAATGAATATTGTAAATGCACAAACAGTAATTTCTCCACATTGCAAGGTGCAATTCTGAAATTTTTTGCTTTTTCCTGCTCCTCTTAGCATGATAAAGAAGATTCAAAGAGAGTGAGATGCCAGCTCCTTTCATTCAGTCAGTAGCTTCAAACATTTCTGGTATATGAATAACATGATGTTTTTCAATGGCAAAAATCAATGAATATTGTAAATGCACAAACAGTAATTTCTCCGCATTGCAAGGTGCAATTCTGAAATTTTTTGCTTTTTCCTGCTCCTCTTAGCATGATAAAGAAGATTCAAAGAGAGTGAGATGCCAGCTCCTTTCATTCAGTCAGTAGCTTCAAACATTTCTGGTATATGAATAACATGATGTTTTTCAATGGCAAAAATCAATGAATATTGTAAATGCACAAACAGTAATTTCTCCGCATTGCAAGGTGCAAGTCTGAAATTTTTTGCTTTTTCCTGCTCCTCTTAGCATGATAAAGAAGATTCAAAGAGAGTGAGATGCCAGCTACTTTCATTCAGTCAGTAGCTTCAATCATTTCTGGACGTTTTTCAATGGTAAAAATCAATGAATATTGTAAATGCACAAACAGTAATTTCTCCACATTGCAAGGTGCAATTCTGAAATTTTTTGCTTTTTCCTGCTCCTCTTAGCATGATAAAGAAGATTCAAAGAGAGTGAGATGCCAGCTCCTTTCATTCAGTCAGTAGCTTCAATCATTTCTGGATGTTTTTCAATGGCAAAAATCAATGAATATTGTAAATGCACAAACTGTAATTTCTCCGCATTGCAAGGTGCAATTCTGAAATTTTTTGCTTTTTCCTGCTCCTCTTAGCATGATAAAGAAGATTCAAAGAGAGTGAGATGCCAGCTCCTTTCATTCAGTCAGTAGCTTCAATCATTTCTGGACGTTTTTCAATGGCAAAAACCAATGAATATTGTAAATGCACAAACAGTAATTTCTCCGCATTGCAAGGTGCAATTCTGAAATTTTTTGCTTTTTCCTGCTCCTCTTAGCATGATAAAGAAGATTCAAAGAGAGTGAGATGCCAGCTCCTTTCATTCAGTCAGTACCTTCAATCATTTCTGGACGTTTTTCATTGGCAAAAATCAATGAATATTGTAAATGCACAAACAGTAATTTCTCCGCATTGCAAGGTGCAATTCTGAAATTTTTTGCTTTTTCCCGCTCCTCTTAGCATGATAAAGAAGATTCAAAGAGAGTGAGGTGCCAGCTCCTTTCATTCAGTCAGTAGCTTCAAACATTTCTGGTATATGAATAACATGTTTTTCAATGGCAAAAATCAATGAATATTGTAAATGCACAAACAGTAATTTCTCCGCATTGCAAGGTGCAATTCTGAAATTTTTTGCTTTTTCCTGCTCCTCTTAGCATGATAAAGAAGATTCAAAGAGAGTGAGATGCCAGCTCCTTTCATTCAGTCAGTAGCTTCAATCATTTCTGGACGTTTTTCAATGGCAAAAATCAATGAATATTGTAAATGCACAAACAGTAATTTCTCCGCATTGCAAGGTGCAATTCTGAAATTTTTTGCTTTTTCCTGCTCCTCTTAGCATGATAAAGAAGATTCAAAGAGAGTGAGATGTCAGCTCCTTTCATTCAGTCAGTAGCTTCAAACATTTCTGGTATATGAATAACATGATGTTTTTCAATGGCAAAAATCAATGAATATTGTAAATGCACAAACAGTAATTTCTCCGCATTGCAAGGTGCAATTCTGAAATTTTTTGCTTTTTCCTGCTCCTCTTAGCATGATAAAGAAGATTCAAAGAGAGTGAGATGCCAGCTCTTTTCATTCAGTCAGTAGCTTCAATCATTTCTGGATGTTTTTCAATGGCAAAAATCAATGAATATTGTAAATGCACAAACAGTAATTTCTCCGCATTGCAAGGTGCAATTCTGAAATTTTTTGCTTTTTCCTGCTCCTCTTAGCATGATAAAGAAGATTCAAAGAGAGTGAGATGCCAGCTCCTTTCGTTCAGTCAGTAGCTTCAATCATTTCTGGACGTTTTTCAATGGCAAAAATCATTGAATATTATAAATGCACAAACAGTAATTTCTCCGCATTGCAAGGTGCAATTCTGAAATTTTTTGCTTTTTCCCGCTCCTCTTAGCATGATAAAGAAGATTCAAAGAGAGTGAGGTGCCAGCTCCTTTCATTCAGTCAGTAGCTTCAAACATTTCTGGTATATGAATAACATGTTTTTCAATGGCAAAAATCAATGAATATTGTAAATGCACAAACAGTAATTTCTCCGCATTGCAAGGTGCAATTCTGAAATTTTTTGCTTTTTCCTGCTCCTCTTAGCATGATAAAGAAGATTCAAAGAGAGTGAGATGTCAGCTCCTTTCATTCAGTCAGTAGCTTCAAACATTTCTGGTATATGAATAACATGATGTTTTTCAATGGCAAAAATCAATGAATATTGTAAATGCACAAACAGTAATTTCTCCGCATTGCAAGGTGCAATTCTGAAATTTTTTGCTTTTTCCTGCTCCTCTTAGCATGATAAAGAAGATTCAAAGAGAGTGAGATGCCAGCTCCTTTCATTCAGTCAGTAGCTTCAATCATTTCTGGATGTTTTTCAATGGCAAAAATCAATGAATATTGTAAATGCACAAACAGTAATTTCTCCGCATTGCAAGGTGCAATTCTGAAATTTTTTGCTTTTTCCTGCTCCTCTTAGCATGATAAAGAAGATTCAAAGAGAGTGAGATGCCAGCTCCTTTCGTTCAGTCAGTAGCTTCAATCATTTCTGGACGTTTTTCAATGGCAAAAATCATTGAATATTATAAATGCACAAACAGTAATTTCTCCGCATTGCAAGGTGCAATTCTGAAATTTTATACTTTTTCCTGCTCCTCTTAGCATGATAAAGAAGATTCAAAGAGAGTGAGATGCCAGCTCCTTTCATTCAGTCAGTAGCTTCAAACATTTCTGGTATATGAATAACATGATGTTTTTCAATGGCAAAAATCAATGAATATTGTAAATGCACAAACAGTAATTTCTCCGCATTGCAAGGTGCAAGTCTGAAATTTTTTGATTTTTCCTGCTCCTCTTAGCATGATAAAGAAGATTCAAAGAGAGTGAGATGCCAGCTACTTTCATTCAGTCAGTAGCTTCAATCATTTCTGGACGTTTTTCAATGGTAAAAATCAATGAATATTGTAAATGCACAAACAGTAATTTCTCCACATTGCAAGGTGCAATTCTGAAATTTTTTGCTTTTTCCTGCTCCTCTTAGCATGATAAAGAAGATTCAAAGAGAGTGAGATGCCAGCTCCTTTCATTCAGTCAGTAGCTTCAAACATTTCTGGTATATGAATAACATGATGTTTTTCAATGGCAAAAATCAATGAATATTGTAAATGCACAAACAGTAATTTCTCCGCATTGCAAGGTGCAATTCTGAAATTTTTTGCTTTTTCCTGCTCCTCTTAGCATGATAAAGAAGATTCAAAGAGAGTGAGATGCCAGCTCCTTTCATTCAGTCAGTAGCTTCAATCATTTCTGGATGTTTTTCAATGGCAAAAATCAATGAATATTGTAAATGCACAAACTGTAATTTCTCCGCATTGCAAGGTGCAATTCTGAAATTTTTTGCTTTTTCCTGCTCCTCTTAGCATGATAAAGAAGATTCAAAGAGAGTGAGATGCCAGCTCCTTTCATTCAGTCAGTAGCTTCAATCATTTCTGGACGTTTTTCAATGGCAAAAACCAATGAATATTGTAAATGCACAAACAGTAATTTCTCCGCATTGCAAGGTGCAATTCTGAAATTTTTTGCTTTTTCCTGCTCCTCTTAGCATGATAAAGAAGATTCAAAGAGAGTGAGATGCCAGCTCCTTTCATTCAGTCAGTACCTTCAATCATTTCTGGACGTTTTTCATTGGCAAAAATCAATGAATATTGTAAATGCACAAACAGTAATTTCTCCGCATTGCAAGGTGCAATTCTGAAATTTTTTGCTTTTTCCCGCTCCTCTTAGCATGATAAAGAAGATTCAAAGAGAGTGAGATGCCAGCTCCTTTCATTCAGTCAGTAGCTTCAAACATTTCTGGTATATGAATAACATGATGTTTTTCAATGGCAAAAATCAATGAATATTGTGAATGCACAAACAGTAATTTCTCCGCATTGCAAGGTGCAATTCTGAAATTTTTTGCTTTTTCCTGCTCCTCTTAGCATGATAAAGAAGATTCAAAGAGAGTGAGATGCCAGCTCCTTTCATTCAGTCAGTAGCTTCAAACATTTCTGGTATATGAATAACATGATGTTTTTCAATGGCAAAAATCAATGAATATTGTAAATGCACAAACAGTAATTTCTCCGCATTGCAAGGTGCAGGTCTGAAATTTTTTGCTTTTTCCTGCTCCTCTTAGCATGATAAAGAAGATTCAAAGAGAGTGAGATGCCAGCTACTTTCATTCAGTCAGTAGCTTCAATCATTTCTGGACGTTTTTCAATGGTAAAAATCAATGAATATTGTAAATGCACAAACAGTAATTTCTCCACATTGCAAGGTGCAATTCTGAAATTTTTTGCTTTTTCCTGCTCCTCTTAGCATGATAAAGAAGATTCAAAGAGAGTGAGATGTCAGCTCCTTTCATTCAGTCAGTAGCTTCAAACATTTCTGGTATATGAATAACATGATGTTTTTCAATGGCAAAAATCAATGAATATTGTAAATGCACAAACAGTAATTTCTCCGCATTGCAAGGTGCAATTCTGAAATTTTTTGCTTTTTCCTGCTCCTCTTAGCATGATAAAGAAGATTCAAAGAGAGTGAGATGCCA
The DNA here is from genome assembly GCF_046119375.1 of Phyllobates terribilis. Taxonomy (NCBI): domain Eukaryota; kingdom Metazoa; phylum Chordata; class Amphibia; order Anura; family Dendrobatidae; genus Phyllobates; species Phyllobates terribilis. The sequence goes on from NW_027364262.1 coordinate 237,450, forward strand.
GCTCCTTTCATTCAGTCAGTAGCTTCAATCATTTCTGGATGTTTTTCAATGGCAAAAATCAATGAATATTGTAAATGCACAAACAGTAATTTCTCCGCATTGCAAGGTGCAATTCTGAAATTTTTTGCTTTTTCCTGCTCCTCTTAGCATGATAAAGAAGATTCAAAGAGAGTGAGATGCCAGCTCCTTTCGTTCAGTCAGTAGCTTCAATCATTTCTGGACGTTTTTCAATGGCAAAAATCATTGAATATTATAAATGCACAAACAGTAATTTCTCCGCATTGCAAGGTGCAATTCTGAAATTTTATACTTTTTCCTGCTCCTCTTAGCATGATAAAGAAGATTCAAAGAGAGTGAGATGCCAGCTCCTTTCATTCAGTCAGTAGCTTCAAACATTTCTGGTATATGAATAACATGATGTTTTTCAATGGCAAAAATCAATGAATATTGTAAATGCACAAACAGTAATTTCTCCGCATTGAAAGGTGCAAGTCTGAAATTTTTTGCTTTTTCCTGCTCCTCTTAGCATGATAAAGAAGATTCAAAGAGAGTGAGATGCCAGCTACTTTCATTCAGTCAGTAGCTTCAATCATTTCTGGACGTTTTTCAATGGTAAAAATCAATGAATATTGTAAATGCACAAACAGTAATTTCTCCACATTGCAAGGTGCAATTCTGAAATTTTTTGCTTTTTCCTGCTCCTCTTAGCATGATAAAGAAGATTCAAAGAGAGTGAGATGCCAGCTCCTTTCATTCAGTCAGTAGCTTCAAACATTTCTGGTATATGAATAACATGATGTTTTTCAATGGCAAAAATCAATGAATATTGTAAATGCACAAACAGTAATTTCTCCGCATTGCAAGGTGCAATTCTGAAATTTTTTGCTTTTTCCTGCTCCTCTTAGCATGATAAAGAAGATTCAAAGAGAGTGAGATGCCAGCTCCTTTCATTCAGTCAGTAGCTTCAATCATTTCTGGATGTTTTTCAATGGCAAAAATCAATGAATATTGTAAATGCACAAACTGTAATTTCTCCGCATTGCAAGGTGCAATTCTGAAATTTTTTGCTTTTTCCTGCTCCTCTTAGCATGATAAAGAAGATTCAAAGAGAGTGAGATGCCAGCTCCTTTCATTCAGTCAGTAGCTTCAATCATTTCTGGACGTTTTTCAATGGCAAAAACCAATGAATATTGTAAATGCACAAACAGTAATTTCTCCGCATTGCAAGGTGCAATTCTGAAATTTTTTGCTTTTTCCTGCTCCTCTTAGCATGATAAAGAAGATTCAAAGAGAGTGAGATGCCAGCTCCTTTCATTCAGTCAGTACCTTCAATCATTTCTGGACGTTTTTCATTGGCAAAAATCAATGAATATTGTAAATGCACAAACAGTAATTTCTCCGCATTGCAAGGTGCAATTCTGAAATTTTTTGCTTTTTCCCGCTCCTCTTAGCATGATAAAGAAGATTCAAAGAGAGTGAGATGCCAGCTCCTTTCATTCAGTCAGTAGCTTCAAACATTTCTGGTATATGAATAACATGATGTTTTTCAATGGCAAAAATCAATGAATATTGTGAATGCACAAACAGTAATTTCTCCGCATTGCAAGGTGCAATTCTGAAATTTTTTGCTTTTTCCTGCTCCTCTTAGCATGATAAAGAAGATTCAAAGAGAGTGAGATGCCAGCTCCTTTCATTCAGTCAGTAGCTTCAAACATTTCTGGTATATGAATAACATGATGTTTTTCAATGGCAAAAATCAATGAATATTGTAAATGCACAAACAGTAATTTCTCCGCATTGCAAGGTGCAAGTCTGAAATTTTTTGCTTTTTCCTGCTCCTCTTAGCATGATAAAGAAGATTCAAAGAGAGTGAGATGCCAGCTACTTTCATTCAGTCAGTAGCTTCAATCATTTCTGGACGTTTTTCAATGGTAAAAATCAATGAATATTGTAAATGCACAAACAGTAATTTCTCCACATTGCAAGGTGCAATTCTGAAATTTTTTGCTTTTTCCTGCTCCTCTTAGCATGATAAAGAAGATTCAAAGAGAGTGAGATGCCAGCTCCTTTCATTCAGTCAGTAGCTTCAAACATTTCTGGTATATGAATAACATGATGTTTTTCAATGGCAAAAATCAATGAATATTGTAAATGCACAAGCAGTAATTTCTCCGCATTGCAAGGTGCAATTCTGAAATTTTTTGCTTTTTCCTGCTCCTCTTAGCATGATAAAGAAGATTCAAAGAGAGTGAGATGCCAGCTCCTTTCATTCAGTCAGTAGCTTCAATCATTTCTGGATGTTTTTCAATGGCAAAAATCAATGAATATTGTAAATGCACAAACTGTAATTTCTCCGCATTGCAAGGTGCAATTCTGAAATTTTTTGCTTTTTCCTGCTCCTCTTAGCATGATAAAGAAGATTCAAAGAGAGTGAGATGCCAGCTCCTTTCATTCAGTCAGTAGCTTCAATCATTTCTGGACGTTTTTCAATGGCAAAAACCAATGAATATTGTAAATGCACAAACAGTAATTTCTCCGCATTGCAAGGTGCAATTCTGAAATTTTTTGCTTTTTCCTGCTCCTCTTAGCATGATAAAGAAGATTCAAAGAGATTGAGATGCCAGCTCCTTTCATTCAGTCAGTACCTTCAATCATTTCTGGACGTTTTTCAATGGCAAAAATCAATGAATATTGTAAATGCACAAACAGTAATTTCTCCGCATTGCAAGGTGCAATTCTGAAATTTTTTGCTTTTTCCTGCTCCTCTTAGCATGATAAAGAAGATTCAAAGAGAGTGAGATGCCAGCTACTTTCATTCAGTCAGTAGCTTCAATCATTTCTGGACGTTTTTCAATGGTAAAAATCAATGAATATTGTAAATGCACAAACAGTAATTTCTCCACATTGCAAGGTGCAATTCTGAAATTTTTTGCTTTTTCCTGCTCCTCTTAGCATGATAAAGAAGATTCAAAGAGAGTGAGATGCCAGCTCCTTTCATTCAGTCAGTAGCTTCAAACATTTCTGGTATATGAATAACATGATGTTTTTCAATGGCAAAAATCAATGAATATTGTAAATGCACAAACAGTAATTTCTCCGCATTGCAAGGTGCAATTCTGAAATTTTTTGCTTTTTCCTGCTCCTCTTAGCATGATAAAGAAGATTCAAAGAGAGTGAGATGCCAGCTCCTTTCATTCAGTCAGTAGCTTCAAACATTTCTGGTATATGAATAACATGATGTTTTTCAATGGCAAAAATCAATGAATATTGTAAATGCACAAACAGTAATTTCTCCGCATTGCAAGGTGCAAGTCTGAAATTTTTTGCTTTTTCCTGCTCCTCTTAGCATGATAAAGAAGATTCAAAGAGAGTGAGATGCCAGCTACTTTCATTCAGTCAGTAGCTTCAATCATTTCTGGACGTTTTTCAATGGTAAAAATCAATGAATATTGTAAATGCACAAACAGTAATTTCTCCACATTGCAAGGTGCAATTCTGAAATTTCTTGCTTTTTCCTGCTCCTCTTAGCATGATAAAGAAGATTCAAAGAGAGTGAGATGCCAGCTCCTTTCATTCAGTCAGTAGCTTCAAACATTTCTGGTATATGAATAACATGATGTTTTTCAATGGCAAAAATCAATGAATATTGTAAATGCACAAACAGTAATTTCTCCGCATTGCAAGGTGCAATTCTGAAATTTTTTGCTTTTTCCTGCTCCTCTTAGCATGATAAAGAAGATTCAAAGAGAGTGAGATGCCAGCTCCTTTCATTCAGTCAGTAGCTTCAATCATTTCTGGATGTTTTTCAATGGCAAAAATCAATGAATATTGTAAATGCACAAACTGTAATTTCTCCGCATTGCAAGGTGCAATTCTGAAATTTTTTGCTTTTTCCTGCTCCTCTTAGCATGATAAAGAAGATTCAAAGAGAGTGAGATGCCAGCTCCTTTCATTCAGTCAGTAGCTTCAATCATTTCTGGACGTTTTTCAATGGCAAAAACCAATGAATATTGTAAATGCACAAACAGTAATTTCTCCGCATTGCAAGGTGCAATTCTGAAATTTTTTGCTTTTTCCTGCTCCTCTTAGCATGATAAAGAAGATTCAAAGAGAGTGAGATGCCAGCTCCTTTCATTCAGTCAGTACCTTCAATCATTTCTGGACGTTTTTCATTGGCAAAAATCAATGAATATTGTAAATGCACAAACAGTAATTTCTCCGCATTGCAAGGTGCAATTCTGAAATTTTTTGCTTTTTCCCGCTCCTCTTAGCATGATAAAGAAGATTCAAAGAGAGTGAGGTGCCAGCTCCTTTCATTCAGTCAGTAGCTTCAAACATTTCTGGTATATGAATAACATGTTTTTCAATGGCAAAAATCAATGAATATTGTAAATGCACAAACAGTAATTTCTCCGCATTGCAAGGTGCAATTCTGAAATTTTTTGCTTTTTCCTGCTCCTCTTAGCATGATAAAGAAGATTCAAAGAGAGTGAGATGCCAGCTCCTTTCATTCAGTCAGTAGCTTCAATCATTTCTGGACGTTTTTCAATGGCAAAAATCAATGAATATTGTAAATGCACAAACAGTAATTTCTCCGCATTGCAAGGTGCAATTCTGAAATTTTTTGCTTTTTCCTGCTCCTCTTAGCATGATAAAGAAGATTCAAAGAGAGTGAGATGTCAGCTCCTTTCATTCAGTCAGTAGCTTCAAACATTTCTGGTATATGAATAACATGATGTTTTTCAATGGCAAAAATCAATGAATATTGTAAATGCACAAACAGTAATTTCTCCGCATTGCAAGGTGCAATTCTGAAATTTTTTGCTTTTTCCTGCTCCTCTTAGCATGATAAAGAAGATTCAAAGAGAGTGAGATGCCAGCTCCTTTCATTCAGTCAGTAGCTTCAATCATTTCTGGATGTTTTTCAATGGCAAAAATCAATGAATATTGTAAATGCACAAACAGTAATTTCTCCGCATTGCAAGGTGCAATTCTGAAATTTTTTGCTTTTTCCTGCTCCTCTTAGCATGATAAAGAAGATTCAAAGAGAGTGAGATGCCAGCTCCTTTCGTTCAGTCAGTAGCTTCAATCATTTCTGGACGTTTTTCAATGGCAAAAATCATTGAATATTATAAATGCACAAACAGTAATTTCTCCGCATTGCAAGGTGCAATTCTGAAATTTTTTGCTTTTTCCCGCTCCTCTTAGCATGATAAAGAAGATTCAAAGAGAGTGAGGTGCCAGCTCCTTTCATTCAGTCAGTAGCTTCAAACATTTCTGGTATATGAATAACATGTTTTTCAATGGCAAAAATCAATGAATATTGTAAATGCACAAACAGTAATTTCTCCGCATTGCAAGGTGCAATTCTGAAATTTTTTGCTTTTTCCTGCTCCTCTTAGCATGATAAAGAAGATTCAAAGAGAGTGAGATGCCAGCTCCTTTCATTCAGTCAGTAGCTTCAATCATTTCTGGACGTTTTTCAATGGCAAAAATCAATGAATATTGTAAATGCACAAACAGTAATTTCTCCGCATTGCAAGGTGCAATTCTGAAATTTTTTGCTTTTTCCTGCTCCTCTTAGCATGATAAAGAAGATTCAAAGAGAGTGAGATGTCAGCTCCTTTCATTCAGTCAGTAGCTTCAAACATTTCTGGTATATGAATAACATGATGTTTTTCAATGGCAAAAATCAATGAATATTGTAAATGCACAAACAGTAATTTCTCCGCATTGCAAGGTGCAATTCTGAAATTTTTTGCTTTTTCCTGCTCCTCTTAGCATGATAAAGAAGATTCAGAGAGATGCCAGCTCCTTTCATTCAGTCAGTAGCTTCAATCATTTCTGGATGTTTTTCAATGGCAAAAATCAATGAATATTGTAAATGCACAAACAGTAATTTCTCCGCATTGCAAGGTGCAATTCTGAAATTTTTTGCTTTTTCCTGCTCCTCTTAGCATGATAAAGAAGATTCAAAGAGAGTGAGATGCCAGCTCCTTTCGTTCAGTCAGTAGCTTCAATCATTTCTGGACGTTTTTCAATGGCAAAAATCATTGAATATTATAAATGCACAAACAGTAATTTCTCCGCATTGCAAGGTGCAATTCTGAAATTTTATACTTTTTCCTGCTCCTCTTAGCATGATAAAGAAGATTCAAAGAGAGTGAGATGCCAGCTCCTTTCATTCAGTCAGTAGCTTCAAACATTTCTGGTATATGAATAACATGATGTTTTTCAATGGCAAAAATCAATGAATATTGTAAATGCACAAACAGTAATTTCTCCGCATTGCAAGGTGCAAGTCTGAAATTTTTTGCTTTTTCCTGCTCCTCTTAGCATGATAAAGAAGATTCAAAGAGAGTGAGATGCCAGCTACTTTCATTCAGTCAGTAGCTTCAATCATTTCTGGACGTTTTTCAATGGTAAAAATCAATGAATATTGTAAATGCACAAACAGTAATTTCTCCACATTGCAAGGTGCAATTCTGAAATTTTTTGCTTTTTCCTGCTCCTCTTAGCATGATAAAGAAGATTCAAAGAGAGTGAGATGCCAGCTCCTTTCATTCAGTCAGTAGCTTCAAACATTTCTGGTATATGAATAACATGATGTTTTTCAATGGCAAAAATCAATGAATATTGTAAATGCACAAACAGTAATTTCTCCGCATTGCAAGGTGCAATTCTGAAATTTTTTGCTTTTTCCTGCTCCTCTTAGCATGATAAAGAAGATTCAAAGAGAGTGAGATGCCAGCTCCTTTCATTCAGTCAGTAGCTTCAATCATTTCTGGATGTTTTTCAATGGCAAAAATCAATGAATATTGTAAATGCACAAACTGTAATTTCTCCGCATTGCAAGGTGCAATTCTGAAATTTTTTGCTTTTTCCTGCTCCTCTTAGCATGATAAAGAAGATTCAAAGAGAGTGAGATGCCAGCTCCTTTCATTCAGTCAGTAGCTTCAATCATTTCTGGACGTTTTTCAATGGCAAAAACCAATGAATATTGTAAATGCACAAACAGTAATTTCTCCGCATTGCAAGGTGCAATTCTGAAATTTTTTGCTTTTTCCTGCTCCTCTTAGCATGATAAAGAAGATTCAAAGAGAGTGAGATGCAGCTCCTTTCATTCAGTCAGTACCTTCAATCATTTCTGGACGTTTTTCAATGGCAAAAATCAATGAATATTGTAAATGCACAAACAGTAATTTCTCCGCATTGCAAGGTGCAATTCTGAAATTTTTTGCTTTTTCCCGCTGCTCTTAGCATGATAAAGAAGATTCAAAGAGAGTGAGGTGCCAGCTCCTTTCATTCAGTCAGTAGCTTCAAACATTTCTGGTATATGAATAACATGTTTTTCAATGGCAAAAATCAATGAATATTGTAAATGCACAAACAGTAATTTCTCCGCATTGCAAGGTGCAATTCTGAAATTTTTTGCTTTTTCCTGCTCCTCTTAGCATGATAAAGAAGATTCAAAGAGAGTGAGATGCCAGCTCCTTTCATTCAGTCAGTAGCTTCAATCATTTCTGGACGTTTTTCAATGGCAAAAATCAATGAATATTGTAAATGCACAAACAGTAATTTCTCCGCATTGCAAGGTGCAATTCTGAAATTTTTTGCTTTTTCCTGCTCCTCTTAGCATGATAAAGAAGATTCAAAGAGAGTGAGATGTCAGCTCCTTTCATTCAGTCAGTAGCTTCAAACATTTCTGGTATATGAATAACATGATGTTTTTCAATGGCAAAAATCAATGAATATTGTAAATGCACAAACAGTAATTTCTCCGCATTGCAAGGTGCAATTCAGAAATTTTTTGCTTTTTCCTGCTCCTCTTATCATGATAAAGAAGATTCAAAGAGAGTGAGATGCCAGCTCCTTTCATTCAGTCAGTAGCTTCAATCATTTCTGGATGTTTTTCAATGGCAAAAATCAATGAATATTGTAAATGCACAAACAGTAATTTCTCCGCATTGCAAGGTGCAATTCTGAAATTTTTTGCTTTTTCCTGCTCCTCTTAGCATGATAAAGAAGATTCAAAGAGAGTGAGATGCCAGCTCCTTTCGTTCAGTCAGTAGCTTCAATCATTTCTGGACGTTTTTCAATGGCAAAAATCATTGAATATTATAAATGCACAAACAGTAATTTCTCCGCATTGCAAGGTGCAATTCTGAAATTTTTTGCTTTTTCCCGCTCCTCTTAGCATGATAAAGAAGATTCAAAGAGAGTGAGGTGCCAGCTCCTTTCATTCAGTCAGTAGCTTCAAACATTTCTGGTATATGAATAACATGTTTTTCAATGGCAAAAATCAATGAATATTGTAAATGCACAAACAGTAATTTCTCCGCATTGCAAGGTGCAATTCTGAAATTTTTTGCTTTTTCCTGCTCCTCTTAGCATGATAAAGAAGATTCAAAGAGAGTGAGATGCCAGCTCCTTTCATTCAGTCAGTAGCTTCAATCATTTCTGGACGTTTTTCAATGGCAAAAATCAATGAATATTGTAAATGCACAAACAGTAATTTCTCCGCATTGCAAGGTGCAATTCTGAAATTTTTTGCTTTTTCCTGCTCCTCTTAGCATGATAAAGAAGATTCAAAGAGAGTGAGATGTCAGCTCCTTTCATTCAGTCAGTAGCTTCAAACATTTCTGGTATATGAATAACATGATGTTTTTCAATGGCAAAAATCAATGAATATTGTAAATGCACAAACAGTAATTTCTCCGCATTGCAAGGTGCAATTCTGAAATTTTTTGCTTTTTCCTGCTCCTCTTAGCATGATAAAGAAGATTCAAAGAGAGTGAGATGCCAGCTCCTTTCATTCAGTCAGTAGCTTCAATCATTTCTGGATGTTTTTCAATGGCAAAAATCAATGAATATTGTAAATGCACAAACAGTAATTTCTCCGCATTGCAAGGTGCAATTCTGAAATTTTTTGCTTTTTCCTGCTCCTCTTAGCATGATAAAGAAGATTCAAAGAGAGTGAGATGCCAGCTCCTTTCGTTCAGTCAGTAGCTTCAATCATTTCTGGACGTTTTTCAATGGCAAAAATCATTGAATATTATAAATGCACAAACAGTAATTTCTCCGCATTGCAAGGTGCAATTCTGAAATTTTTTACTTTTTCCTGCTCCTCTTAGCATGATAAAGAAGATTCAAAGAGAGTGAGATGCCAGCTCCTTTCATTCAGTCAGTAGCTTCAATCATTTCTGGTATATGAATAACATGATGTTTTTCAATGGCAAAAATCAATGAATATTGTAAATGCACAAACAGTAATTTCTCCGCATTGCAAGGTGCAATTCTGAAATTTTTTGCTTTTTCCTGCTCCTCTTAGCATGATAAAGAAGATTCAAAGAGAGTGAGATGCCAGCTCCTTTCATTCAGTCAGTAGCTTCAAACATTTCTGGTATATGAATAACATGATGTTTTTCAATGGCAAAAATCAATGAATATTGTAAATGCACAAACAGTAATTTCTCCGCATTGCAAGGTGCAAGTCTGAAATTTTTTGCTTTTTCCTGCTCCTCTTAGCATGATAAAGAAGATTCAAAGAGAGTGAGATGCCAGCTACTTTCATTCAGTCAGTAGCTTCAATCATTTCTGGACGTTTTTCAATGGTAAAAATCAATGAATATAGTAAATGCACAAACAGTAATTTCTCCACATTGCAAGGTGCAATTCTGAAATTTTTTGCTTTTTCCTGCTCCTCTTAGCATGATAAAGAAGATTCAAAGAGAGTGAGATGCCAGCTCCTTTCATTCAGTCAGTAGCTTCAAACATTTCTGGTATATGAATAACATGATGTTTTTCAATGGCAAAAATCAATGAATATTGTAAATGCACAAACAGTAATTTCTCCGCATTGCAAGGTGCAATTCTGAAATTTTTTGCTTTTTCCTGCTCCTCTTAGCATGATAAAGAAGATTCAAAGAGAGTGAGATGCCAGCTCCTTTCATTCAGTCAGTAGCTTCAAACATTTCTGGTATATGAATAACATGATGTTTTTCAATGGCAAAAATCAATGAATATTGTAAATGCACAAACAGTAATTTCTCCGCATTGCAAGGTGCAAGTCTGAAATTTTTTGCTTTTTCCTGCTCCTCTTAGCATGATAAAGAAGATTCAAAGAGAGTGAGATGCCAGCTACTTTCATTCAGTCAGTAGCTTCAATCATTTCTGGATGTTTTTCAATGGTAAAAATCAATGAATATTGTAAATGCACAAACAGTAATTTCTCCACATTGCAAGGTGCAATTCTGAAATTTTTTGCTTTTTCCTGCTCCTCTTAGCATGATAAAGAAGATTCAAAGAGAGTGAGATGCCAGCTCCTTTCATTCAGTCAGTAGCTTCAAACATTTCTGGTATATGAATAACATGATGTTTTTCAATGGCAAAAATCAATGAATATTGTAAATGCACAAACAGTAATTTCTCCGCATTGCAAGGTGCTATTCTGAAATTTTTTGCTTTTTCCTGCTCCTCTTAGCATGATAAAGAATATTCAAAGAGAGTGAGATGCCAGCTCCTTTCATTCAGTCAGTAGCTTCAATCATTTCTGGATGTTTTTCAATGGCAAAAATCAATGAATATTGTAAATGCACAAACTGTAATTTCTCCGCATTGCAAGGTGCAATTCTGAAATTTTTTGCTTTTTCCTGCTCCTCTTAGCATGATAAAGAAGATTCAAAGAGAGTGAGATGTCAGCTCCTTTCATTCAGTCAGTAGCTTCAAACATTTCTGGTATATGAATAACATGATGTTTTTCAATGGCAAAAATCAATGAATATTGTAAATGCACAAACAGTAATTTCTCCGCATTGCAAGGTGCAATTCTGAAATTTTTTGCTTTTTCCTGCTCCTCTTAGCATGATAAAGAAGATTCAAAGAGAGTGAGATGCCAGCTCCTTTCATTCAGTCAGTAGCTTCAATCATTTCTGGATGTTTTTCAATGGCAAAAATCAATGAATATTGTAAATGCACAAACAGTAATTTCTCCGCATTGCAAGGTGCAATTCTGAAATTTTTTGCTTTTTCCTGCTCCTCTTAGCATGATAAAGAAGATTCAAAGAGAGTGAGATGCCAGCTCCTTTCGTTCAGTCAGTAGCTTCAATCATTTCTGGACGTTTTTCAATGGCAAAAATCATTGAATATTATAAATGCACAAACAGTAATTTCTCCGCATTGCAAGGTGCAATTCTGAAATTTTTTGCTTTTTCCCGCTCCTCTTAGCATGATAAAGAAGATTCAAAGAGAGTGAGGTGCCAGCTCCTTTCATTCAGTCAGTAGCTTCAAACATTTCTGGTATATGAATAAAATGTTTTTCAATGGCAAAAATCAATGAATATTGTAAATGCACAAACAGTAATTTCTCCGCATTGCAAGGTGCAATTCTGAAATTTTTTGCTTTTTCCTGCTCCTCTTAGCATGATAAAGAAGATTCAAAGAGAGTGAGATGCCAGCTCCTTTCATTCAGTCAGTAGCTTCAATCATTTCTGGACGTTTTTCAATGGCAAAAATCAATGAATATTGTAAATGCACAAACAGTAATTTCTCCGCATTGCAAGGTGCAATTCTGAAATTTTTTGCTTTTTCCTGCTCCTCTTAGCATGATAAAGAAGATTCAAAGAGAGTGAGATGTCAGCTCCTTTCATTCAGTCAGTAGCTTCAAACATTTCTGGTATATGAATAACATGATGTTTTTCAATGGCAAAAATCAATGAATATTGTAAATGCACAAACAGTAATTTCTCCGCATTGCAAGGTGCAATTCTGAAATTTTTTGCTTTTTCCTGCTCCTCTTAGCATGATAAAGAAGATTCAAAGAGAGTGAGATGCCAGCTCCTTTCATTCAGTCAGTAGCTTCAATCATTTCTGGATGTTTTTCAATGGCAAAAATCAATGAATATTGTAAATGCACAAACAGTAATTTCTCCGCATTGCAAGGTGCAATTCTGAAATTTTTTCTTTTTCCTGCTCCTCTTAGCATGATAAAGAAGATTCAAAGAGAGTGAGATGCCAGCTCCTTTCGTTCAGTCAGTAGCTTCAATCATTTCTGGACGTTTTTCAATGGCAAAAATCATTGAATATTATAAATGCACAAACAGTAATTTCTCCGCATTGCAAGGTGCAATTCTGAAATTTTTTACTTTTTCCTGCTCCTCTTAGCATGATAAAGAAGATTCAAAGAGAGTGAGATGCCAGCTCCTTTCATTCAGTCAGTAGCTTCAATCATTTCTGGTATATGAATAACATGATGTTTTTCAATGGCAAAAATCAATGAATATTGTAAATGCACAAACAGTAATTTCTCCGCATTGCAAGGTGCAATTCTGAAATTTTTTGCTTTTTCCTGCTCCTCTTAGCATGATAAAGAAGATTCAAAGAGAGTGAGATGCCAGCTCCTTTCATTCAGTCAGTAGCTTCAAACATTTCTGGTATATGAATAACATGATGTTTTTCAATGGCAAAAATCAATGAATATTGTAAATGCACAAACAGTAATTTCTCCGCATTGCAAGGTGCAAGTCTGAAATTTTTTGCTTTTTCCTGCTCCTCTTAGCATGATAAAGAAGATTCAAAGAGAGTGAGATGCCAGCTACTTTCATTCAGTCAGTAGCTTCAATCATTTCTGGACGTTTTTCAATGGTAAAAATCAATGAATATTGTAAATGCACAAACAGTAATTTCTCCACATTGCAAGGTGCAATTCTGAAATTTTTTGCTTTTTCCTGCTCCTCTTAGCATGATAAAGAAGATTCAAAGAGAGTGAGATGCCAGCTCCTTTCATTCAGTCAGTAGCTTCAAACATTTCTGGTATATGAATAACATGATGTTTTTCAATGGCAAAAATCAATGAATATTGTAAATGCACAAACAGTAATTTCTCCGCATTGCAAGGTGCTATTCTGAAATTTTTTGCTTTTTCCTGCTCCTCTTAGCATGATAAAGAAGATTCAAAGAGAGTGAGATGCCAGCTCCTTTCATTCAGTCAGTAGCTTCAATCATTTCTGGATGTTTTTCAATGGCAAAAATCAATGAATATTGTAAATGCACAAACTGTAATTTCTCCGCATTGCAAGGTGCAATTCTGAAATTTTTTGCTTTTTCCTGCTCCTCTTAGCATGATAAAGAAGATTCAAAGAGAGTGAGATGCCAGCTCCTTTCATTCAGTCAGTAGCTTCAATCATTTCTGGACGTTTTTCAATGGCAAAAATCAATGAATATTGTAAATGCACAAACAGTAATTTCTCCGCATTGCAAGGTGCAATTCTGAAATTTTTTGCTTTTTCCTGCTCCTCTTAGCATGATAAAGAAGATTCAAAGAGAGTGAGATGCCAGCTCCTTTCATTCAGTCAGTACCTTCAATCATTTCTGGACGTTTTTCAATGGCAAAAATCAATGAATATTGTAAATGCACAAACAGTAATTTCTCCGCATTGCAAGGTGCAATTCTGAAATTTTTTGCTTTTTCCCGCTCCTCTTAGCATGATAAAGAAGATTCAAAGAGAGTGAGGTGCCAGCTCCTTTCATTCAGTCAGTAGCTTCAAACATTTCTGGTATATGAATAACATGTTTTTCAATGGCAAAAATCAATGAATATTGTAAATGCACAAACAGTAATTTCTCCGCATTGCAAGGTGCAATTCTGAAATTTTTTGCTTTTTCCTGCTCCTCTTAGCATGATAAAGAAGATTCAAAGAGAGTGAGATGCCAGCTCCTTTCATTCAGTCAGTAGCTTCAATCATTTCTGGACGTTTTTCAATGGCAAAAATCAATGAATATTGTAAATGCACAAACAGTAATTTCTCCGCATTGCAAGGTGCAATTCTGAAATTTTTTGCTTTTTCCTGCTCCTCTTAGCATGATAAAGAAGATTCAAAGAGAGAGAGATGCCAGCTCCTTTCATTCAGTCAGTAGCTTCAATCATTTCTGGACGTTTTTCAATGGCAAAAATCAATGAATATTGTAAATGCACAAACAGTAATTTCTCCGCATTGCAAGGTGCAATTCTGAAATTTTTTGCTTTTTCCTGCTCCTCTTAGCATGATAAAGAAGATTCAAAGAGAGTGAGATGCCAGCTCCTTTCATTCAGTCAGTAGCTTCAAACATTTCTGGTATATGAATAACATGATGTTTTTCAATGGCAAAAATCAATGAATATTGTAAATGCACAAACAGTAATTTCTCCGCATTGCAAGGTGCAAGTCTGAAATTTTTTGCTTTTTCCTGCTCCTCTTAGCATGATAAAGAAGATTCAAAGAGAGTGAGATGCCAGCTACTTTCATTCAGTCAGTAGCTTCAATCATTTCTGGACGTTTTTCAATGGTAAAAATCAATGAATATTGTAAATGCACAAACAGTAATTTCTCCACATTGCAAGGTGCAATTCTGAAATTTTTTGCTTTTTCCTGCTCCTCTTAGCATGATAAAGAAGATTCAAAGAGAGTGAGATGCCAGCTCCTTTCATTCAGTCAGTAGCTTCAAACATTTCTGATATATGAATAACATGATGTTTTTCAATGGCAAAAATCAATGAATATTGTAAATGCACAAACAGTAATTTCTCCGCATTGCAAGGTGCAATTCTGAAATTTTTTGCTTTTTCCTGCTCCTCTTAGCATGATAAAGAAGATTCAAAGAGAGTGAGATGCCAGCTCCTTTCATTCAGTCAGTAGCTTCAAACATTTCTGGTATATGAATAACATGATGTTTTTCAATGGCAAAAATCAATGAATATTGTAAATGCACAAACAGTAATTTCTCCGCATTGCAAGGTGCAATTCTGAAATTTTTTGCTTTTTCCTGCTCCTCTTAGCATGATAAAGAAGATTCAAAGAGAGTGAGATGCCAGCTCCTTTCATTCAGTCAGTAGCTTCAATCATTTCTGGACGTTTTTCAATGGCAAAAATCAATGAATATTGTAAATGCACAAACAGTAATTTCTCCGCATTGCAAGGTGCAATTCTGAAATTTTTTGCTTTTTCCTGCTCCTCTTAGCATGATAAAGAAGATTCAAAGAGAGTGAGATGTCAGCTCCTTTCATTCAGTCATTAGCTTCAAACATTTCTGGTATATGAATAACATGATGTTTTTCAATGGCAAAAATCAATGAATATTGTAAATGCACAAACAGTAATTTCTCCGCATTGCAAGGTGCAATTCTGAAATTTTTTGCTTTTTCCTGCTCCTCTTAGCATGATAAAGAAGATTCAAAGAGAGTGAGATGCCAGCTCCTTTCATTCAGTCAGTAGCTTCAATCATTTCTGGACGTTTTTCAATGGCAAAAATCAATGAATATTGTAAATGCACAAACAGTAATTTCTCCGCATTGCAAGGTGCAATTCTGAAATTTTTTGCTTTTTCCTGCTCCTCTTAGCATGATAAAGAAGATTCAAAGAGAGTGAGATGCCAGCTCCTTTCGTTCAGTCAGTAGCTTCAATCATTTCTGGACGTTTTTCAATGGCAAAAATCATTGAATATTATAAATGCACAAACAGTAATTTCTCCGCATTGCAAGGTGCAATTCTGAAATTTTTTACTTTTTCCTGCTCCTCTTAGCATGATAAAGAAGATTCAAAGAGAGTGAGATGCCAGCTCCTTTCATTCAGTCAGTAGCTTCAATCATTTCTGGTATATGAATAACATGATGTTTTTCAATGGCAAAAATCAATGAATATTGTAAATGCACAAACAGTAATTTCTCCGCATTGCAAGGTGCTATTCTGAAATTTTTTGCTTTTTCCTGCTCCTCTTAGCATGATAAAGAAGATTCAAAGAAAGTGAGATGCCAGCTCCTTTCATTCAGTCAGTAGCTTCAATCATTTCTGGACGTTTTTCAATGGCAAAAACCAATGAATATTGTAAATGCACAAACAGTAATTTCTCCGCATTGCAAGGTGCAATTCTGAAATTTTTTGCTTTTTCCTGCTCCTCTTAGCATGATAAAGAAGATTCAAAGAGAGTGAGATGCAGCTCCTTTCATTCAGTCAGTACCTTCAATCATTTCTGGACGTTTTTCAATGGCAAAAATCAATGAATATTGTAAATGCACAAACAGTAATTTCTCCGCATTGCAAGGTGCAATTCTGAAATTTTTTGCTTTTTCCCGCTGCTCTTAGCATGATAAAGAAGATTCAAAGAGAGTGAGGTGCCAGCTCCTTTCATTCAGTCAGTAGCTTCAAACATTTCTGGTATATGAATAACATGTTTTTCAATGGCAAAAATCAATGAATATTGTAAATGCACAAACAGTAATTTCTCCGCATTGCAAGGTGCAATTCTGAAATTTTTTGCTTTTTCCTGCTCCTCTTAGCATGATAAAGAAGATTCAAAGAGAGTGAGATGCCAGCTCCTTTCATTCAGTCAGTAGCTTCAATCATTTCTGGACGTTTTTCAATGGCAAAAATCAATGAATATTGTAAATGCACAAACAGTAATTTCTCCGCATTGCAAGGTGCAATTCTGAAATTTTTTGCTTTTTCCTGCTCCTCTTAGCATGATAAAGAAGATTCAAAGAGAGTGAGATGTCAGCTCCTTTCATTCAGTCAGTAGCTTCAAACATTTCTGGTATATGAATAACATGATGTTTTTCAATGGCAAAAATCAATGAATATTGTAAATGCACAAACAGTAATTTCTCCGCATTGCAAGGTGCAATTCAGAAATTTTTTGCTTTTTCCTGCTCCTCTTATCATGATAAAGAAGATTCAAAGAGAGTGAGATGCCAGCTCCTTTCATTCAGTCAGTAGCTTCAATCATTTCTGGATGTTTTTCAATGGCAAAAATCAATGAATATTGTAAATGCACAAACAGTAATTTCTCCGCATTGCAAGGTGCAATTCTGAAATTTTTTGCTTTTTCCTGCTCCTCTTAGCATGATAAAGAAGATTCAAAGAGAGTGAGATGCCAGCTCCTTTCGTTCAGTCAGTAGCTTCAATCATTTCTGGACGTTTTTCAATGGCAAAAATCATTGAATATTATAAATGCACAAACAGTAATTTCTCCGCATTGCAAGGTGCAATTCTGAAATTTTTTGCTTTTTCCCGCTCCTCTTAGCATGATAAAGAAGATTCAAAGAGAGTGAGGTGCCAGCTCCTTTCATTCAGTCAGTAGCTTCAAACATTTCTGGTATATGAATAACATGTTTTTCAATGGCAAAAATCAATGAATATTGTAAATGCACAAACAGTAATTTCTCCGCATTGCAAGGTGCAATTCTGAAATTTTTTGCTTTTTCCCGCTCCTCTTATCATGATAAAGAAGATTCAAAGAGAGTGAGATGCCAGCTCCTTTCATTCAGTCAGTAGCTTCAATCATTTCTGGATGTTTTTCAATGGCAAAAATCAATGAATATTGTAAATGCACAAACAGTAATTTCTCCGCATTGCAAGGTGCAATTCTGAAATTTTTTGCTTTTTCCTGCTCCTCTTAGCATGATAAAGAAGATTCAAAGAGAGTGAGATGCCAGCTCCTTTCGTTCAGTCAGTAGCTTCAATCATTTCTGGACGTTTTTCAATGGCAAAAATCATTGAATATTATAAATGCACAAACAGTAATTTCTCCGCATTGCAAGGTGCAATTCTGAAATTTTTTGCTTTTTCCCGCTCCTCTTAGCATGATAAAGAAGATTCAAAGAGAGTGAGGTGCCAGCTCCTTTCATTCAGTCAGTAGCTTCAAACATTTCTGGTATATGAATAACATGTTTTTCAATGGCAAAAATCAATGAATATTGTAAATGCACAAACAGTAATTTCTCCGCATTGCAAGGTGCAATTCTGAAATTTTTTGCTTTTTCCTGCTCCTCTTAGCATGATAAAGAAGATTCAAAGAGAGTGAGATGCCAGCTCCTTTCATTCAGTCAGTAGCTTCAATCATTTCTGGACGTTTTTCAATGGCAAAAATCAATGAATATTGTAAATGCACAAACAGTAATTTCTCCGCATTGCAAGGTGCAATTCTGAAATTTTTTGCTTTTTCCTGCTCCTCTTAGCATGATAAAGAAGATTCAAAGAGAGTGAGATGTCAGCTCCTTTCATTCAGTCAGTAGCTTCAAACATTTCTGGTATATGAATAACATGATGTTTTTCAATGGCAAAAATCAATGAATATTGTAAATGCACAAACAGTAATTTCTCCGCATTGCAAGGTGCAATTCTGAAATTTTTTGCTTTTTCCTGCTCCTCTTAGCATGATAAAGAAGATTCAAAGAGAGTGAGATGCCAGCTCCTTTCATTCAGTCAGTAGCTTCAATCATTTCTGGATGTTTTTCAATGGCAAAAATCAATGAATATTGTAAATGCACAAACAGTAATTTCTCCGCATTGCAAGGTGCAATTCTGAAATTTTTTGCTTTTTCCTGCTCCTCTTAGCATGATAAAGAAGATTCAAAGAGAGTGAGATGCCAGCTCCTTTCGTTCAGTCAGTAGCTTCAATCATTTCTGGACGTTTTTCAATGGCAAAAATCATTGAATATTATAAATGCACAAACAGTAATTTCTCCGCATTGCAAGGTGCAATTCTGAAATTTTTTACTTTTTCCTGCTCCTCTTAGCATGATAAAGAAGATTCAAAGAGAGTGAGATGCCAGCTCCTTTCATTCAGTCAGTAGCTTCAATCATTTCTGGTATATGAATAACATGATGTTTTTCAATGGCAAAAATCAATGAATATTGTAAATGCACAAACAGTAATTTCTCCGCATTGCAAGGTGCAATTCTGAAATTTTTTGCTTTTTCCTGCTCCTCTTAGCATGATAAAGAAGATTCAAAGAGAGTGAGATGCCAGCTCCTTTCATTCAGTCAGTAGCTTCAAACATTTCTGGTATATGAATAACATGATGTTTTTCAATGGCAAAAATCAATGAATATTGTAAATGCACAAACAGTAATTTCTCCGCATTGCAAGGTGCAAGTCTGAAATTTTTTGCTTTTTCCTGCTCCTCTTAGCATGATAAAGAAGATTCAAAGAGAGTGAGATGCCAGCTACTTTCATTCAGTCAGTAGCTTCAATCATTTCTGGACGTTTTTCAATGGTAAAAATCAATGAATATAGTAAATGCACAAACAGTAACTTCTCCACATTGCAAGGTGCAATTCTGAAATTTTTTGCTTTTTCCTGCTCCTCTTAGCATGATAAAGAAGATTCAAAGAGAGTGAGATGCCAGCTCCTTTCATTCAGTCAGTAGCTTCAAACATTTCTGGTATATGAATAACATGATGTTTTTCAATGGCAAAAATCAATGAATATTGTAAATGCACAAACAGTAATTTCTCCGCATTGCAAGGTGCAATTCTGAAATTTTTTGCTTTTTCCTGCTCCTCTTAGCATGATAAAGAAGATTCAAAGAGAGTGAGATGCCAGCTCCTTTCATTCAGTCAGTAGCTTCAAACATTTCTGGTATATGAATAACATGATGTTTTTCAATGGCAAAAATCAATGAATATTGTAAATGCACAAACAGTAATTTCTCCGCATTGCAAGGTGCAAGTCTGAATTTTTTTGCTTTTTCCTGCTCCTCTTAGCATGATAAAGAAGATTCAAAGAGAGTGAGATGCCAGCTACTTTCATTCAGTCAGTAGCTTCAATCATTTCTGGATGTTTTTCAATGGTAAAAATCAATGAATATTGTAAATGCACAAACAGTAATTTCTCCACATTGCAAGGTGCAATTCTGAAATTTTTTGCTTTTTCCTGCTCCTCTTAGCATGATAAAGAAGATTCAAAGAGAGTGAGATGCCAGCTCCTTTCATTCAGTCAGTAGCTTCAAACATTTCTGGTATATGAATAACATGATGTTTTTCAATGGCAAAAATCAATGAATATTGTAAATGCACAAACAGTAATTTCTCCGCATTGCAAGGTGCTATTCTGAAATTTTTTGCTTTTTCCTGCTCCTCTTAGCATGATAAAGAATATTCAAAGAGAGTGAGATGCCAGCTCCTTTCATTCAGTCAGTAGCTTCAATCATTTCTGGATGTTTTTCAATGGCAAAAATCAATGAATATTGTAAATGCACAAACTGTAATTTCTCCGCATTGCAAGGTGCAATTCTGAAATTTTTTGCTTTTTCCTGCTCCTCTTAGCATGATAAAGAAGATTCAAAGAGAGTGAGATGTCAGCTCCTTTCATTCAGTCAGTAGCTTCAAACATTTCTGGTATATGAATAACATGATGTTTTTCAATGGCAAAAATCAATGAATATTGTAAATGCACAAACAGTAATTTCTCCGCATTGCAAGGTGCAATTCTGAAATTTTTTGCTTTTTCCTGCTCCTCTTAGCATGATAAAGAAGATTCAAAGAGAGTGAGATGCCAGCTCCTTTCATTCAGTCAGTAGCTTCAATCATTTCTGGATGTTTTTCAATGGCAAAAATCAATGAATATTGTAAATGCACAAACAGTAATTTCTCCGCATTGCAAGTTGCAATTCTGAAATTTTTTGCTTTTTCCTGCTCCTCTTAGCATGATAAAGAAGATTCAAAGAGAGTGAGATGCCAGCTCCTTTCGTTCAGTCAGTAGCTTCAATCATTTCTGGACGTTTTTCAATGGCAAAAATCATTGAATATTATAAATGCACAAACAGTAATTTCTCCGCATTGCAAGGTGCAATTCTGAAATTTTTTGCTTTTTCCCGCTCCTCTTAGCATGATAAAGAAGATTCAAAGAGAGTGAGGTGCCAGCTCCTTTCATTCAGTCAGTAGCTTCAAACATTTCTGGTATATGAATAAAATGTTTTTCAATGGCAAAAATCAATGAATATTGTAAATGCACAAACAGTAATTTCTCCGCATTGCAAGGTGCAATTCTGAAATTTTTTGCTTTTTCCTGCTCCTCTTAGCATGATAAAGAAGATTCAAAGAGAGTGAGATGCCAGCTCCTTTCATTCAGTCAGTAGCTTCAATCATTTCTGGACGTTTTTCAATGGCAAAAATCAATGAATATTGTAAATGCACAAACAGTAATTTCTCCGCATTGCAAGGTGCAATTCTGAAATTTTTTGCTTTTTCCTGCTCCTCTTAGCATGATAAAGAAGATTCAAAGAGAGTGAGATGTCAGCTCCTTTCATTCAGTCAGTAGCTTCAAACATTTCTGGTATATGAATAACATGATGTTTTTCAATGGCAAAAATCAATGAATATTGTAAATGCACAAACAGTAATTTCTCCGCATTGCAAGGTGCAATTCTGAAATTTTTTGCTTTTTCCTGCTCCTCTTAGCATGATAAAGAAGATTCAAAGAGAGTGAGATGCCAGCTCCTTTCATTCAGTCAGTAGCTTCAATCATTTCTGGATGTTTTTCAATGGCAAAAATCAATGAATATTGTAAATGCACAAACAGTAATTTCTCCGCATTGCAAGGTGCAATTCTGAAATTTTTTGCTTTTTCCTGCTCCTCTTAGCATGATAAAGAAGATTCAAAGAGAGTGAGATGCCAGCTCCTTTCGTTCAGTCAGTAGCTTCAATCATTTCTGGACGTTTTTCAATGGCAAAAATCATTGAATATTATAAATGCACAAACAGTAATTTCTCCGCATTGCAAGGTGCAATTCTGAAATTTTTTACTTTTTCCTGCTCCTCTTAGCATGATAAAGAAGATTCAAAGAGAGTGAGATGCCAGCTCCTTTCATTCAGTCAGTAGCTTCAATCATTTCTGGTATATGAATAACATGATGTTTTTCAATGGCAAAAATCAATGAATATTGTAAATGCACAAACAGTAATTTCTCCGCATTGCAAGGTGCAATTCTGAAATTTTTTGCTTTTTCCTGCTCCTCTTAGCATGATAAAGAAGATTCAAAGAGAGTGAGATGCCAGCTCCTTTCATTCAGTCAGTAGCTTCAAACATTTCTGGTATATGAATAACATGATGTTTTTCAATGGCAAAAATCAATGAATATTGTAAATGCACAAACAGTAATTTCTCCGCATTGCAAGGTGCAAGTCTGAAATTTTTTGCTTTTTCCTGCTCCTCTTAGCATGATAAAGAAGATTCAAAGAGAGTGAGATGCCAGCTACTTTCATTCAGTCAGTAGCTTCAATCATTTCTGGACGTTTTTCAATGGTAAAAATCAATGAATATTGTAAATGCACAAACAGTAATTTCTCCACATTGCAAGGTGCAATTCTGAAATTTTTTGCTTTTTCCTGCTCCTCTTAGCATGATAAAGAAGATTCAAAGAGAGTGAGATGCCAGCTCCTTTCATTCAGTCAGTAGCTTCAAACATTTCTGGTATATGAATAACATGATGTTTTTCAATGGCAAAAATCAATGAATATTGTAAATGCACAAACAGTAATTTCTCCGCATTGCAAGGTGCTATTCTGAAATTTTTTGCTTTTTCCTGCTCCTCTTAGCATGATAAAGAAGATTCAAAGAGAGTGAGATGCCAGCTCCTTTCATTCAGTCAGTAGCTTCAATCATTTCTGGATGTTTTTCAATGGCAAAAATCAATGAATATTGTAAATGCACAAACTGTAATTTCTCCGCATTGCAAGGTGCAATTCTGAAATTTTTTGCTTTTTCCTGCTCCTCTTAGCATGATAAAGAAGATTCAAAGAGAGTGAGATGCCAGCTCCTTTCATTCAGTCAGTAGCTTCAATCATTTCTGGACGTTTTTCAATGGCAAAAATCAATGAATATTGTAAATGCACAAACAGTAATTTCTCCGCATTGCAAGGTGCAATTCTGAAATTTTTTGCTTTTTCCTGCTCCTCTTAGCATGATAAAGAAGATTCAAAGAGAGTGAGATGCCAGCTCCTTTCATTCAGTCAGTACCTTCAATCATTTCTGGACGTTTTTCAATGGCAAAAATCAATGAATATTGTAAATGCACAAACAGTAATTTCTCCGCATTGCAAGGTGCAATTCTGAAATTTTTTGCTTTTTCCCGCTCCTCTTAGCATGATAAAGAAGATTCAAAGAGAGTGAGGTGCCAGCTCCTTTCATTCAGTCAGTAGCTTCAAACATTTCTGGTATATGAATAACATGTTTTTCAATGGCAAAAATCAATGAATATTGTAAATGCACAAACAGTAATTTCTCCGCATTGCAAGGTGCAATTCTGAAATTTTTTGCTTTTTCCTGCTCCTCTTAGCATGATAAAGAAGATTCAAAGAGAGTGAGATGCCAGCTCCTTTCATTCAGTCAGTAGCTTCAATCATTTCTGGACGTTTTTCAATGGCAAAAATCAATGAATATTGTAAATGCACAAACAGTAATTTCTCCGCATTGCAAGGTGCAATTCTGAAATTTTTTGCTTTTTCCTGCTCCTCTTAGCATGATAAAGAAGATTCAAAGAGAGAGAGATGCCAGCTCCTTTCATTCAGTCAGTAGCTTCAATCATTTCTGGACGTTTTTCAATGGCAAAAATCAATGAATATTGTAAATGCACAAACAGTAATTTCTCCGCATTGCAAGGTGCAATTCTGAAATTTTTTGCTTTTTCCTGCTCCTCTTAGCATGATAAAGAAGATTCAAAGAGAGTGAGATGCCAGCTCCTTTCATTCAGTCAGTAGCTTCAAACATTTCTGGTATATGAATAACATGATGTTTTTCAATGGCAAAAATCAATGAATATTGTAAATGCACAAACAGTAATTTCTCCGCATTGCAAGGTGCAAGTCTGAAATTTTTTGCTTTTTCCTGCTCCTCTTAGCATGATAAAGAAGATTCAAAGAGAGTGAGATGCCAGCTACTTTCATTCAGTCAGTAGCTTCAATCATTTCTGGACGTTTTTCAATGGTAAAAATCAATGAATATTGTAAATGCACAAACAGTAATTTCTCCACATTGCAAGGTGCAATTCTGAAATTTTTTGCTTTTTCCTGCTCCTCTTAGCATGATAAAGAAGATTCAAAGAGAGTGAGATGCCAGCTCCTTTCATTCAGTCAGTAGCTTCAAACATTTCTGATATATGAATAACATGATGTTTTTCAATGGCAAAAATCAATGAATATTGTAAATGCACAAACAGTAATTTCTCCGCATTGCAAGGTGCAATTCTGAAATTTTTTGCTTTTTCCTGCTCCTCTTAGCATGATAAAGAAGATTCAAAGAGAGTGAGATGCCAGCTCCTTTCATTCAGTCAGTAGCTTCAAACATTTCTGGTATATGAATAACATGATGTTTTTCAATGGCAAAAATCAATGAATATTGTAAATGCACAAACAGTAATTTCTCCGCATTGCAAGGTGCAATTCTGAAATTTTTTGCTTTTTCCTGCTCCTCTTAGCATGATAAAGAAGATTCAAAGAGAGTGAGATGCCAGCTCCTTTCATTCAGTCAGTAGCTTCAATCATTTCTGGACGTTTTTCAATGGCAAAAATCAATGAATATTGTAAATGCACAAACAGTAATTTCTCCGCATTGCAAGGTGCAATTCTGAAATTTTTTGCTTTTTCCTGCTCCTCTTAGCATGATAAAGAAGATTCAAAGAGAGTGAGATGTCAGCTCCTTTCATTCAGTCATTAGCTTCAAACATTTCTGGTATATGAATAACATGATGTTTTTCAATGGCAAAAATCAATGAATATTGTAAATGCACAAACAGTAATTTCTCCGCATTGCAAGGTGCAATTCTGAAATTTTTTGCTTTTTCCTGCTCCTCTTAGCATGATAAAGAAGATTCAAAGAGAGTGAGATGCCAGCTCCTTTCATTCAGTCAGTAGCTTCAATCATTTCTGGACGTTTTTCAATGGCAAAAATCAATGAATATTGTAAATGCACAAACAGTAATTTCTCCGCATTGCAAGGTGCAATTCTGAAATTTTTTGCTTTTTCCTGCTCCTCTTAGCATGATAAAGAAGATTCAAAGAGAGTGAGATGCCAGCTCCTTTCGTTCAGTCAGTAGCTTCAATCATTTCTGGACGTTTTTCAATGGCAAAAATCATTGAATATTATAAATGCACAAACAGTAATTTCTCCGCATTGCAAGGTGCAATTCTGAAATTTTTTACTTTTTCCTGCTCCTCTTAGCATGATAAAGAAGATTCAAAGAGAGTGAGATGCCAGCTCCTTTCATTCAGTCAGTAGCTTCAATCATTTCTGGTATATGAATAACATGATGTTTTTCAATGGCAAAAATCAATGAATATTGTAAATGCACAAACAGTAATTTCTCCGCATTGCAAGGTGCTATTCTGAAATTTTTTGCTTTTTCCTGCTCCTCTTAGCATGATAAAGAAGATTCAAAGAGAGTGAGATGCCAGCTCCTTTCATTCAGTCAGTAGCTTCAATCATTTCTGGATGTTTTTCAATGGCAAAAATCAATGAATATTGTAAATGCACAAACTGTAATTTCTCCGCATTGCAAGGTGCAATTCTGAAATTTTTTGCTTTTTCCTGCTCCTCTTAGCATGATAAAGAAGATTCAAAGAGAGTGAGATGCCAGCTCCTTTCATTCAGTCAGTAGCTTCAATCATTTCTGGACGTTTTTCAATGGCAAAAATCAATGAATATTGTAAATGCACAAACAGTAATTTCTCCGCATTGCAAGGTGCAATTCTGAAATTTTTTGCTTTTTCCTGCTCCTCTTAGCATGATAAAGAAGATTCAAAGAGAGTGAGATGCCAGCTCCTTTCATTCAGTCAGTACCTTCAATCATTTCTGGACGTTTTTCAATGGCAAAAATCAATGAATATTGTAAATGCACAAACAGTAATTTCTCCGCATTGCAAGGTGCAATTCTGAAATTTTTTGCTTTTTCCCACTCCTCTTAGCATGATAAAGAAGATTCAAAGAGAGTGAGGTGCCAGCTCCTTTCATTCAGTCAGTAGCTTCAAACATTTCTGGTATATGAATAACATGTTTTTCAATGGCAAAAATCAATGAATATTGTAAATGCACAAACAGTAATTTCTCCGCATTGCAAGGTGCAATTCTGAAATTTTTTGCTTTTTCCTGCTCCTCTTAGCATGATAAAGAAGATTCAAAGAGAGTGAGATGCCAGCTCCTTTCATTCAGTCAGTAGCTTCAATCATTTCTGGACGTTTTTCAATGGCAAAAATCAATGAATATTGTAAATGCACAAACAGTAATTTCTCCGCATTGCAAGGTGCAATTCTGAAATTTTTTGCTTTTTCCTGCTCCTCTTAGCATGATAAAGAAGATTCAAAGAGAGAGAGATGCCAGCTCCTTTCATTCAGTCAGTAGCTTCAATCATTTCTGGACGTTTTTCAATGGCAAAAATCAATGAATATTGTAAATGCACAAACAGTAATTTCTCCGCATTGCAAGGTGCAATTCTGAAATTTTTTGCTTTTTCCTGCTCCTCTTAGCATGATAAAGAAGATTCAAAGAGAGTGAGATGCCAGCTCCTTTCATTCAGTCAGTAGCTTCAAACATTTCTGGTATATGAATAACATGATGTTTTTCAATGGCAAAAATCAATGAATATTGTAAATGCACAAACAGTAATTTCTCCGCATTGCAAGGTGCAAGTCTGAAATTTTTTGCTTTTTCCTGCTCCTCTTAGCATGATAAAGAAGATTCAAAGAGAGTGAGATGCCAGCTACTTTCATTCAGTCAGTAGCTTCAATCATTTCTGGACGTTTTTCAATGGTAAAAATCAATGAATATTGTAAATGCACAAACAGTAATTTCTCCACATTGCAAGGTGCAATTCTGAAATTTTTTGCTTTTTCCTGCTCCTCTTAGCATGATAAAGAAGATTCAAAGAGAGTGAGATGCCAGCTCCTTTCATTCAGTCAGTAGCTTCAAACATTTCTGATATATGAATAACATGATGTTTTTCAATGGCAAAAATCAATGAATATTGTAAATGCACAAACAGTAATTTCTCCGCATTGCAAGGTGCAATTCTGAAATTTTTTGCTTTTTCCTGCTCCTCTTAGCATGATAAAGAAGATTCAAAGAGAGTGAGATGCCAGCTCCTTTCATTCAGTCAGTAGCTTCAAACATTTCTGGTATATGAATAACATGATGTTTTTCAATGGCAAAAATCAATGAATATTGTAAATGCACAAACAGTAATTTCTCCGCATTGCAAGGTGCAATTCTGAAATTTTTTGCTTTTTCCTGCTCCTCTTAGCATGATAAAGAAGATTCAAAGAGAGTGAGATGCCAGCTCCTTTCATTCAGTCAGTAGCTTCAATAATTTCTGGACGTT
Organism: Phyllobates terribilis; assembly: GCF_046119375.1. Taxonomy (NCBI): domain Eukaryota; kingdom Metazoa; phylum Chordata; class Amphibia; order Anura; family Dendrobatidae; genus Phyllobates; species Phyllobates terribilis. The sequence goes on from NW_027364262.1 coordinate 264,571, forward strand.
TTTCAATGGCAAAAATCAATGAATATTGTAAATGCACAAACAGTAATTTCTCCGCATTGCAAGGTGCAATTCTAAAATTTTTTGCTTTTTCCTGCTCCTCTTAGCATGATAAAGAAGATTCAAAGAGAGTGAGATGTCAGCTCCTTTCATTCAGTCATTAGCTTCAAACATTTCTGGTATATGAATAACATGATGTTTTTCAATGGCAAAAATCAATGAATATTGTAAATGCACAAACAGTAATTTCTCCGCATTGCAAGGTGCAATTCTGAAATTTTTTGCTTTTTCCTGCTCCTCTTAGCATGATAAAGAAGATTCAAAGAGAGTGAGATGCCAGCTCCTTTCATTCAGTCAGTAGCTTCAATCATTTCTGGACGTTTTTCAATGGCAAAAATCAATGAATATTGTAAATGCACAAACAGTAATTTCTCCGCATTGCAAGGTGCAATTCTGAAATTTTTTGCTTTTTCCTGCTCCTCTTAGCATGATAAAGAAGATTCAAAGAGAGTGAGATGCCAGCTCCTTTCGTTCAGTCAGTAGCTTCAATCATTTCTGGACGTTTTTCAATGGCAAAAATCATTGAATATTATAAATGCACAAACAGTAATTTCTCCGCATTGCAAGGTGCAATTCTGAAATTTTTTACTTTTTCCTGCTCCTCTTAGCATGATAAAGAAGATTCAAAGAGAGTGAGATGCCAGCTCCTTTCATTCAGTCAGTAGCTTCAATCATTTCTGGTATATGAATAACATGATGTTTTTCAAAGGCAAAAATCAATGAATATTGTAAATGCACAAACAGTAATTTCTCCGCATTGCAAGGTGCAATTCTGAAATTTTTTGCTTTTTCCTGCTCCTCTTAGCATGATAAAGAAGATTCAAAGAGAGTGAGATGCCAGCTCCTTTCATTCAGTCAGTAGCTTCAATCATTTCTGGACGTTTTTCAATGGCAAAAATCAATGAATATTGTAAATGCACAAACAGTAATTTCTCCGCATTGCAAGGTGCAATTCTGAAATTTTTTGCTTTTTCCTGCTCCTCTTAGCATGATAAACAAGATTCAAAGAGAGTGAGATGCCAGCTCCTTTCATTCAGTCAGTAGCTTCAATCATTTCTGGACGTTTTTCAATGGCAAAAATCAATGAATATTGTAAATGCACAAACAGTAATTTCTCCGCATTGCAAGGTGCAATTCTGAAATTTTTTGCTTTTTCCTGCTCCTCTTAGCATGATAAAGAAGATTCAAAGAGAGTGAGATGCCAGCTCCTTTCATTCAGTCAGTAGCTTCAATCATTTCTGGACGTTTTTCAATGGCAAAAATCAATGAATATTGTAAATGCACAAACAGTAATTTCTCCGCATTGCAAGGTGCAATTCTGAAATTTTTTGCTTTTTCCTGCTCCTCTTAGCATGATAAAGAAGATTCAAAGAGAGTGAGATGCCAGCTCCTTTCATTCAGTCAGTAGCTTCAATCATTTCTGGTATATGAATAACATGATGTTTTTCAATGGCAAAAATCAATGAATATTGTAAATGCACAAACAGTAATTTCTCCGCATTGCAAGGTGCAATTCTGAAATTTTTTGCTTTTTCCTGCTCCTCTTAGCATGATAAAGAAGATTCAAAGAGAGTGAGATGCCAGCTCCTTTCATTCAGTCAGTAGCTTCAATCATTTCTGGACGTTTTTCAATGGCAAAAATCAATGAATATTGTAAATGCACAAACAGTAATTTCTCCGCATTGCAAGGTGCAATTCTGAAATTTTTTGCTTTTTCCTGCTCCTCTTAGCATGATAAACATGATTCAAAGAGAGTGAGTTGCCAGCTCCTTTCATTCAGTCAGTAGCTTCAATCATTTCTGGACGTTTTTCAATTGCAAAAATCAATGAATATTGTAAATGCACAAACAGTAATTTCTCCGCATTGCAAGGTGCAATTCTGAAATTTTTTGCTTTTTCCTGCTCCTCTTAGCATGATAAAGACGATTCAAAGAGAGTGAGATGCCAGCTACTTTCATTCAGTCAGTAGCTTCAATCATTTCTGGTATATGAATAACATGATGTTTTTCAATGGCAAAAATCAATGAATATTGTAAATGCACAAACAGTAATTTCTCCGCATTGCAAGGTGCAATTCTGAAATTTTTTGCTTTTTCCTGCTCCTCTTAGCATGATAAAGAAGATTCAAAGAGAGTGAGGTGCCAGCTTCTTTCATTCAGTCAGTAGCTTCAAACATTTCTGGTATATGAATAACATGTTTTTCAATGGCAAAAATCAATGAATATTGTAAATGCACAAACAGTAATTTCTCCGCATTGCAAGGTGCAATTGTGAAATTTTTTGCTTTTTCCTGCTCCTCTTAGCATGATAAAGAAGATTCAAAGAGAGTGAGATGCCAGCTCCTTTCATTCAGTCAGTAGCTTCAATCATTTCTGGACGTTTTTCAATGGCAAAAATCAATGAATATTGTAAATGCACAAACAGTAATTTCTCCGCATTGCAAGGTGCAATTCTGAAATTTTTTGCTTTTTCCTGCTCCTCTTAGCATGATAAAGAAGATTCAAAGAGAGTGAGATGCCAGCTCCTTTCATTCAGTCAGTAGCTTCAATCATTTCTGGACGTTTTTCAATGGCAAAAATCAATGAATATTGTAAATGCACAAACAGTAATTTCTCCGCATTGCAAGGTGCAATTCTGAAATTTTTTGCTTTTTCCTGCTCCTCTTAGCATGATAAAGAAGATTCAAAGAGAGTGAGATGCCAGCTCCTTTCATTCAGTCAGTAGCTTCAAACATTTCTGGTATATGAATAACATGATGTTTTTCAATGGCAAAAATCAATGAATATTGTAAATGCACAAACAGTAATTTCTCCGCATTGCAAGGTGCAAGTCTGAAATTTTTTGCTTTTTCCTGCTCCTCTTAGCATGATAAAGAAGATTCAAAGAGAGTGAGATGCCAGCTACTTTCATTCAGTCAGTAGCTTCAATCATTTCAGGACGTTTTTCAATGGTAAAAATCAATGAATATTGTAAATGCACAAACAGTAATTTCTCCACATTGCAAGGTGCAATTCTGAAATTTTTTGCTTTTTCCTGCTCCTCTTACCATGATAAAGAAGATTCAAAGAGAGTGAGATGCCAGCTCCTTTCATTCAGTCAGTAGCTTCAAACATTTCTGGTATATGAATAACATGATGTTTTCAATGGCAAAAATCAATGAATATTGTAAATGCACAAACAGTAAATTCTCCGCATTGCAAGGTGCAATTCTGAAATTTTTTGCTTTTTCCTGCTCCCCTTAGCATGATAAAGAAGATTCAAAGAGAGTGAGATGCCAGCTCCTTTCATTCAGTCAGTAGCTTCAAACATTTCTGGTATATGAATAACATGATGTTTTTCAATGGCAAAAATCAATGAATATTGTAAATGCACAAACAGTAATTTCTCCGCATTGCAAGGTGCAAGTCTGAAATTTTTTGCTTTTTCCTGCTCCTCTTAGCATGATAAAGAAGATTCAAAGAGAGTGAGATGCCAGCTACTTTCATTCAGTCAGTAGATTCAATCATTTCTGGACGTTTTTCAATGTTAAAAATCAATGAATTTTGTAAATGCACAAACAGTAATTTCTCCACATTGCAAGGTGCAATTCTGAAATTTTTTGCTTTTTCCTGCTCCTCTTAGCATGATAATGAAGATTCAAAGAGAGTGAGATGCCAGCTCCTTTCATTCAGTCAGTAGCTTCAAACATTTCTGGTATATGAATAACATGATGTTTTTCAATGGCAAAAATCAATGAATATTGTAAATGCACAAACAGTAATTTCTCCGCATTGCAAGGTGCAATTCTGAAATTTTTTGCTTTTTCCTGCTCCTCTTAGCATGATAAAGAAGATTCAAAGAGAGTGAGATGCCAGCTCCTTTCATTCAGTCAGTAGCTTCAATCATTTCTGGATGTTTTTCAATGGCAAAAATCAATGAATATTGTAAATGCACAAACTGTAATTTCTCCGCATTGCAAGGTGCAATTCTGAAATTTTTTACTTTTTCCTGCTCCTCTTAGCATGATAAAGAAGATTCAAAGAGAGTGAGATGCCAGCTCCTTTCATTCAGTCAGTAGCTTCAATCATTTCTGGACGTTTTTCAATGGCAAAAATCAATGAATATTGTAAATGCACAAACAGTAATTTCTCCGCATTGCAAGGTGCAATTCTGAAATTTTTTGCTTTTTCCTGCTCCTCTTAGCATGATAAAGAAGATTCAAAGAGAGTGAAATGCCAGCTCCTTTCATTCAGTCAGTACTTTCAATCATTTCTGGACGTTTTTCAATGGCAAAAATCAATGAATATTGTAAATGCACAAACAGTAATTTCTCCGCATTGCAAGGTGCAATTCTGAAATTTTTTGCTTTTTCCTGCTCCTCTTAGCATGATAAAGAAGATTCAAAGAGAGTGAGATGCCAGCTCCTTTCATTCAGTCAGTAGCTTCAATCATTTCTGGACGTTTTTCAATGGCAAAAATCAATGAATATTGCAAATGCACAAACAGTAATTTCTCCGCATTGCAAGGTGCAATTCTGAAATTTTTTGCTTTTTCCTGCTCCTCTTAGCATGATAAAGAAGATTCAAAGAGAGTGAGATGCCAGCTCCTTTCATTCAGTCAGTAGCTTCAAACATTTCTGGTATATGAATAACATGATGTTTTTCAATGGCAAAAATCAATGAATATTGTAAATGCACAAACAGCAATTTCTCCGCATTGCAAGGTGCAAGTCTGAAATTTTTTGCTTTTTCCTGCTCCTCTTAGCATGATAAAGAAGATTCAAAGAGAGTGAGATGCCAGCTACTTTCATTCAGTCAGTAGCTTCAATCATTTCTGGACGTTTTTCAATGGTAAAAATCAATGAATATTGTAAATGCACAAACAGTAATTTCTCCACATTGCAAGGTGCAATTCTGAAATTTTTTGCTTTTTCCTGCTCCTCTTAGCATGATAAAGAAGATTCAAAGAGAGTGAGATGCCAGCTCCTTTCATTCAGTCAGTAGCTTCAAACATTTCTGGTATATGAATAACATGATGTTTTCAATGGCAAAAATCAATGAATATTGTAAATGCACAAACAGTAAATTCTCCGCATTGCAAGGTGCAATTCTGAAATTTTTTGCTTTTTCCTGCTCCTCTTAGCATGATAAAGAAGATTCAAAGAGAGTGAGATGCCAGCTCCTTTCATTCAGTCAGTAGCTTCAAACATTTCTGGTATATGAATAACATGATGTTTTTCAATGGCAAAAATCAATGAATATTGTAAATGCACAAACAGTAATTTCTCCGCATTGCAAGGTGCAAGTCTGAAATTTTTTGCTTTTTCCTGCTCCTCTTAGCATGATAAAGAAGATTCAAAGAGAGTGAGATGCCAGCTACTTTCATTCAGTCAGTAGATTCAATCATTTCTGGACGTTTTTCAATGTTAAAAATCAATGAATATTGTAAATGCACAAACAGTAATTTCTCCACATTGCAAGGTGCAATTCTGAAATTTTTTGCTTTTTCCTGCTCCTCTTAGCATGATAATGAAGATTCAAAGAGAGTGAGATGCCAGCTCCTTTCATTCAGTCAGTAGCTTCAAACATTTCTGGTATATGAATAACATGATGTTTTTCAATGGCAAAAATCAATGAATATTGTAAATGCACAAACAGTAATTTCTCCGCATTGCAAGGTGCAATTCTGAAATTTTTTGCTTTATCCTGCTCCTCTTAGCATGATAAAGAAGATTCAAAGAGAGTGAGATGCCAGCTCCTTTCATTCAGTCAGTAGCTTCAATCATTTCTGGATGTTTTTCAATGGCAAAAATCAATGAATATTGTAAATGCACAAACTGTAATTTCTCCGCATTGCAAGGTGCAATTCTGAAATTTTTTACTTTTTCCTGCTCCTCTTAGCATGATAAAGAAGATTCAAAGAGAGTGAGATGCCAGCTCCTTTCATTCAGTCAGTAGCTTCAATCTTTTCTGGACGTTTTTCAATGGCAAAAATCAATGAATATTGTAAATGCACAAACAGTAATTTCTCTGCATTGCAAGGTGCAATTCTGAAATTTTTTGCTTTTTCCTGCTCCTCTTAGCATGATAAAGAAGATTCAAAGAGAGTGAGATGCCAGCTCCTTTCATTCAGTCAGTACTTTCAATCATTTCTGGACGTTTTTCAATGGCAAAAATCAATGAATATTGTAAATGCACAAACAGTAATTTCTCCGCATTGCAAGGTGCAATTCTGAAATTTTTTGCTTTTTCCTGCTCCGCTTAGCATGATAAAGAAGATTCAAAGAGAGAGAGATGCCAGCTCCTTTCATTCAGTCAGTAGCTTCAAACATTTCTGGTATATGAATAACATGATGTTTTTCAATGTCAAAAATCAATGAATATTGTAAATGCACAAACAGTAATTTCTCCGCATTGCAAGGTGCAAGTCTGAAATTTTTTGCTTTTTCCTGCTCCTCTTAGCATGATAAAGAAGATTCAAAGAGAGTGAGATGCCAGCTACTTTCATTCAGTCAGTAGCTTCAATCATTTCTGGACGTTTTTCAATGGTAAAAATCAATGAATATTGTAAATGCACAGTAATTTCTCCACATTGCAAGGTGCAATTCTGAAATTTTTTGCTTTTTCCTGCTCCTCTTAGCATGATAAAGAAGATTCAAAGAGAGTGAGATGCCAGCTCCTTTCATTCAGTCAGTAGCTTCAAACATTTCTGGTATATGAATAACATGATGTTTTTCAATGGCAAAAATCAATGAATATTGTAAATGCACAAACAGTAATTTCTCCGCATTGCAAGGTGCAATTCTGAAATTTTTTGCTTTTTCCTGCTCCTCTTAGCATGATAAAGAAGATTCAAAGAGAGTGAGATGCCAGCTCCTTTCATTCAGTCAGTAGCTTCAAACATTTCTGGTATATGAATAACATGATGTTTTTCAATGGCAAAAATCAATGAATATTGTAAATGCACAAACAGTAATTTCTCCGCATTGCAAGGTGCAATTCTGAAATTTTTTGCTTTTTCCTCCTCCTCTTAGCATGATAAAGAAGATTCAAAGAGAGTGAGATGCCAGCTCCTTTCATTCAGTCAGTAGCTTCAATCATTTCTGGACGTTTTTCAATGGCAAAAATCAATGAATATTGTAAATGCACAAACAGTAATTTCTCCGCATTGCAAGGTGCAATTCTGAAATTTTTTGCTTTTTCCTGCTCCTCTTAGCATGATAAAGAAGATTCAAAGAGAGTGAGATGCCAGCTCCTTTCATTCAGTCAGTAGCTTCAAACATTTCTGGTATATGAATAACATGATGTTTTTCAATGGCAAAAATCAATGAATATTGTAAATGCACAAACAGCAATTTCTCCGCATTGCAAGGTGCAAGTCTGAAATTTTTTGCTTTTTCCTGCTCCTCTTAGCATGATAAAGAAGATTCAAAGAGAGTGAGATGCCAGCTACTTTCATTCAGTCAGTAGCTTCAATCATTTCTGGACGTTTTTCAATGGTAAAAATCAATGAATATTGTAAATGCACAAACAGTAATTTCTCCACATTGCAAGGTGCAATTCTGAAATTTTTTGCTTTTTCCTGCTCCTCTTAGCATGATAAAGAAGATTCAAAGAGAGTGAGATGCCAGCTCCTTTCATTCAGTCAGTAGCTTCAAACATTTCTGGTATATGAATAACATGATGTTTTCAATGGCAAAAATCAATGAATATTGTAAATGCACAAACAGTAATTTCTCCGCATTGCAAGGTGCAATTCTGAAATTTTTTGCTTTTTCCTGCTCCTCTTAGCATGATAAAGAAGATTCAAAGAGAGTGAGATGCCAGCTCCTTTCATTCAGTCAGTAGCTTCAATCATTTCTGGACGTTTTTCAATGGCAAAAATCAATGAATATTGTAAATGCACAAACAGTAATTTCTCCGCATTGCAAGGTGCAATTCTGAAATTTTTTGCTTTTTCCTGCTCCTCTTAGCATGATAAAGAAGATTCAAAGAGAGTGAGATGCCAGCTCCTTTCATTCAGTCAGTAGCTTCAAACATTTCTGGTATATGAATAAC